>NW_027211751.1:0-153443 GCF_022749685.1 Semicossyphus pulcher
CTGATTTCATCTTCATTTAACTGATTTCATCGTTAACTGATTTCATCTTCATTCTTCATTTAACTGATTTCATCTTTAACTGATTTCATCGTTAACTGATTTCATCTTCATTTAACTGATTTCATCGTTAATTGATTTCATCGTTAACTGATTTCATCGTTAACTGATTTCATCGTTAACTGATTTCATCTTCATTTAACTGATTTCATCGTTAACTGATTTCATCGTTAACTGATTTCATCGTTAACTGATTTCATCTTCATTTAACTGATTTCATCTTCATTTAACTGATTTCATCGTTAACTGATTTCATCGTTAACTGATTTCATCTTCATTTAACTGATTTCATCGTTAACTGATTTCATCGTTAACTGATTTCATCTTCATTTAACTGATTTATCATCGTTAACTGATTTCATCGTTAACTGATTCATCGTTACTGATTTCATCTTCATTTAACTGATTTCATCGTTAACTGATTTCATCGTTAACTGATTTCATCGTTAACTGATTTCATCTTCATTTAACTGATTTCATCGTTAACTGATTTCATCGTTAACTGATTTCATCGTTAACTGATTTCATCGTTAACTGATTTCATCGTTAACTGATTTCATCTTTAACTGATTTCATCGTTAACTGATTTCATCGTTAACTGATTTCATCTTCATTTAACTGATTTCATCGTTAACTGATTTCATCGTTAACTGATTTCATCGTTAACTGATTTCATCTTCATTTAACTGATTTCATCGTTAACTGATTTCATCGTTAACTGATTTCATCTTCATTTAACTGATTTCATCGTTAACTGATTTCATCGTTAACTGATTTCATCGTTAACTGATTTCATCTTTAACTGATTTCATCGTTAACTGATTTCATCTTCATTTAACTGATTTCATCGTTAACTGATTTCATCTTCATTTAATTGATTTCATCGTTAACTGATTTCATCGTTAACTGATTTCATCGTTAACTGATTTCATCTTCATTTAACTGATTTCATCGTTAACTGATTTCATCGTTAACTGATTTCATCTTCATTTAACTGATTTCATTTTCATTCTTCATTTAACTGATTTCATCGTTAACTGATTTCATCTTCATTTAATTGATTTCATCGTTAACTGATTTCATCGTTAACTGATTTCATCTTCATTTAACTGATTTCATCGTTAACTGATTTCATCGTTAACTGATTTCATCTTCATTTAACTGATTTCATCGTTAACTGATTTCATCGTTAATTGATTTCATCGTTAACTGATTTCATTTTCATTCTTCATTTAACTGATTTCATCGTTAACTGATTTCATCGTTAACTGATTTCATCTTTAACTGATTTCATCGTTAACTGATTTCATCGTTAACTGATTTCATCTTCATTTAACTGATTTCATTGTTAACTGATTTCATCGTTAATTGATTTCATCGTTAACTGATTTCATCTTCATTTAACTGATTTCATCGTTAACTGATTTCATCGTTAACTGATTTCATCTTTAACTGATTTCATCGTTAACTGATTTCATCGTTAACTGATTTCATCTTCATTTAACTGATTTCATTGTTAACTGATTTCATCGTTAACTGATTTCATCTTCATTTAATTGATTTCATCGTTAACTGATTTCATCTTCATTTAATTGATTTCATCGTTAACTGATTTCATCGTTAACTGATTTCATCGTTAACTGATTTCATCTTCATTTAACTGATTTCATCGTTAACTAATTTCATCGTTAACTGATTTCATCTTCATTTAACTGATTTCATCGTTAACTGATTTCATCGTTAACTGATTTCATCTTCATTTAACTGATTTCATCGTTAACTGATTTCATCGTTAACTGATTTCATCGTTAACTGATTTCATCGTTAACTGATTTCATCTTCATTTAACTGATTTCATTGTTAACTGATTTCATCGTTAACTGATTTCATCTTCATTTAACTGATTTCATCGTTAACTGATTTCATCGTTAACTGATTTCATCGTTAACTGATTTCATCTTCATTTAACTGATTTCATTTTCATTCTTCATTTAACTGATTTCATCGTTAACTGATTTCATCTTCATTTAACTGATTTCATCGTTAACTGATTTCATCGTTAACTGATTTCATCGTTAACTGATTTCATCTTTAACTGATTTCATCGTTAACTGATTTCATCTTCATTTAACTGATTTCATCGTTAACTGATTTCATCTTCATTTAATTGATTTCATCGTTAACTGATTTCATCGTTAACTGATTTCATCGTTAACTGATTTCATCTTCATTTAACTGATTTCATCGTTAACTGATTTCATCGTTAACTGATTTCATCTTCATTTAACTGATTTCATTTTCATTCTTCATTTAACTGATTTCATCGTTAACTGATTTCATCTTCATTTAATTGATTTCATCGTTAACTGATTTCATCGTTAACTGATTTCATCGTTAACTGATTTCATTTTCATTCTTCATTTAACTGATTTCATCGTTAACTGATTTCATCGTTAACTGATTTCATCTTCATTTAACTGATTTCATCGTTAACTGATTTCATCGTTAACTGATTTCATCTTCATTTAACTGATTTCATCGTTAACTGATTTCATCGTTAACTGATTTCATCGTTAACTGATTTCATCTTCATTTAACTGATTTCATTGTTAACTGATTTCATCGTTAACTGATTTCATCTTCATTTAACTGATTTCATCGTTAACTGATTTCATCGTTAACTGATTTCATCGTTAACTGATTTCATCTTCATTTAACTGATTTCATTTTCATTCTTCATTTAACTGATTTCATCGTTAACTGATTTCATCTTCATTTAACTGATTTCATCGTTAACTGATTTCATCGTTAACTGATTTCATCGTTAACTGATTTCATCTTTAACTGATTTCATCGTTAACTGATTTCATCGTTAACTGATTTCATCTTCATTTAACTGATTTCATTGTTAACTGATTTCATCGTTAATTGATTTCATCGTTAACTGATTTCATCTTCATTTAACTGATTTCATCGTTAACTGATTTCATCGTTAACTGATTTCATCGTTAACTGATTTCATCGTTAACTGATTTCATCTTCATTTAACTGATTTCATTGTTAACTGATTTCATCGTTAACTGATTTCATCTTCATTTAATTGATTTCATCGTTAACTGATTTCATCTTCATTTAATTGATTTCATCGTTAACTGATTTCATCGTTAACTGATTTCATCGTTAACTGATTTCATCTTCATTTAACTGATTTCATCGTTAACTGATTTCATCGTTAACTGATTTCATCTTCATTTAACTGATTTCATCGTTAACTGATTTCATCGTTAACTGATTTCATCTTCATTTAACTGATTTCATTGTTAACTGATTTCATCGTTAACTGATTTCATCTTCATTTAACTGATTTCATCGTTAACTGATTTCATCGTTAACTGATTTCATCGTTAACTGATTTCATCTTCATTTAACTGATTTCATTTTCATTCTTCATTTAACTGATTTCATCGTTAACTGATTTCATCTTCATTTAACTGATTTCATCGTTAACTGATTTCATCGTTAACTGATTTCATCGTTAACTGATTTCATCTTTAACTGATTTCATCGTTAACTGATTTCATCTTCATTTAACTGATTTCATCGTTAACTGATTTCATCTTCATTTAATTGATTTCATCGTTAACTGATTTCATCGTTAACTGATTTCATCGTTAACTGATTTCATCTTCATTTAACTGATTTCATCGTTAACTGATTTCATCGTTAACTGATTTCATCTTCATTTAACTGATTTCATTTTCATTCTTCATTTAACTGATTTCATCGTTAACTGATTTCATCTTCATTTAATTGATTTCATCGTTAACTGATTTCATCGTTAACTGATTTCATCGTTAACTGATTTCATCGTTAACTGATTTCATCGTTAACTGATTTCATCTTCATTTAACTGATTTCATCGTTAACTGATTTCATCGTTAACTGATTTCATCGTTAACTGATTTCATCTTCATTTAACTGATTTCATCGTTAACTGATTTCATCGTTAACTGATTTCATCTTCATTTAACTGATTTCATCGTTAACTGATTTCATCGTTAATTGATTTCATCGTTAACTGATTTCATCGTTAACTGATTTCATCTTCATTTAACTGATTTCATCGTTAACTGATTTCATCGTTAACTGATTTCATCTTCATTTAACTGATTTCATCGTTAATTGATTTCATCGTTAACTGATTTCATCGTTAATTGATTTCATCGTTAACTGATTTCATCTTCATTTAACTGATTTCATCGTTAACTGATTTCATCTTCATTCTTCATTTAACTGATTTCATCTTTAACTGATTTCATCGTTAACTGATTTCATCTTCATTTAACTGATTTCATCGTTAATTGATTTCATCGTTAACTGATTTCATCGTTAACTGATTTCATCGTTAATTGATTTCATCGTTAACTGATTTCATCTTCATTTAACTGATTTCATCGTTAACTGATTTCATCTTCATTCTTCATTTAACTGATTTCATCTTTAACTGATTTCATCGTTAACTGATTTCATCGTTAACTGATTTCATCGTTAACTGATTTCATCTTTAACTGATTTCATCTTCATTTAACTGATTTCATCGTTAACTGATTTCATCGTTAACTGATTTCATCTTCATTTAACTGATTTCATCTTCATTTAACTGATTTCATCGTTAACTGATTTCATCGTTAACTGATTTCATCTTCATTTAATTGATTTCATCGTTAACTGATTTCATCGTTAACTGATTTCATCGTTAACTGATTTCATCTTCATTTAACTGATTTCATCGTTAACTGATTTCATCGTTAACTGATTTCATCGTTAACTGATTTCATCTTCATTTAACTGATTTCATCGTTAACTGATTTCATCGTTAACTGATTTCATCTTCATTTAACTGATTTCATCGTTAACTGATTTCATCGTTAATTGATTTCATCGTTAACTGATTTCATTTTCATTCTTCATTTAACTGATTTCATCGTTAACTGATTTCATCGTTAACTGATTTCATCTTCATTTAACTGATTTCATCGTTAACTGATTTCATCGTTAATTGATTTCATCGTTAACTGATTTCATCTTCATTTAACTGATTTCATCGTTAATTGATTTCATCGTTAACTGATTTCATCGTTAACTGATTTCATCTTCATTCTTCATTTAACTGATTTCATCTTTAACTGATTTCATCGTTAACTGATTTCATCTTCATTTAACTGATTTCATCGTTAATTGATTTCATCGTTAACTGATTTCATCGTTAATTGATTTCATCGTTAACTGATTTCATCTTCATTTAACTGATTTCATCGTTAACTGATTTCATCTTCATTCTTCATTTAACTGATTTCATCTTTAACTGATTTCATCGTTAACTGATTTCATCTTCATTTAACTGATTTCATCGTTAATTGATTTCATCGTTAACTGATTTCATCGTTAACTGATTTCATCTTCATTTAACTGATTTCATCGTTAACTGATTTCATCGTTAATTGATTTCATCGTTAACTGATTTCATCTTCATTTAACTGATTTCATCGTTAATTGATTTCATCGTTAACTGATTTCATCGTTAACTGATTTCATCGTTAACTGATTTCATCTTCATTCTTCATTTAACTGATTTCATCTTTAACTGATTTCATCGTTAACTGATTTCATCTTCATTTAACTGATTTCATCGTTAATTGATTTCATCGTTAACTGATTTCATCGTTAATTGATTTCATCGTTAACTGATTTCATCGTTAATTGATTTCATCGTTAACTGATTTCATCTTCATTTAACTGATTTCATCGTTAACTGATTTCATCTTCATTCTTCATTTAACTGATTTCATCTTTAACTGATTTCATCGTTAACTGATTTCATCTTCATTTAACTGATTTCATCGTTAACTGATTTCATCGTTAACTGATTTCATCTTTAACTGATTTCATCTTCATTTAACTGATTTCATCGTTAACTGATTTCATCGTTAACTGATTTCATCTTTAACTGATTTCATCTTCATTTAACTGATTTCATCGTTAACTGATTTCATCGTTAACTGATTTCATCGTTAACTGATTTCATCTTCATTTAACTGATTTCATCTTCATTTAACTGATTTCATCGTTAACTGATTTCATCGTTAACTGATTTCATCTTCATTTAACTGATTTCATCGTTAACTGATTTCATCGTTAACTGATTCCATCGTTAACTGATTTCATCGTTAACTGATTTCATCTTCATTTAACTGATTTCATTTTCATTCTTCATTTAACTGATTTCATTGTTAACTGATTTCATCTTCATTTAACTGATTTCATCGTTAACTGATTTCATCGTTAACTGATTTCATCTTCTTTTAACTGATTTCATCGTTAACTGATTTCATCTTCATTTAATTGATTTCATCGTTAACTGATTTCATCGTTAACTGATTTCATCTTCATTTAACTGATTTCATCGTTAACTGATTTCATCGTTAACTGATTTCATCTTCATTTAACTGATTTCATCGTTAACTGATTTCATCTTCATTTAACTGATTTCATCGTTAACTGATTTCATCGTTAACTGATTTCATCTTCATTTAACTGATTCCATCGTTAACTGATTTCATCGTTAACTGATTTTATCGTTAACTGATTTCATCTTTAACTGATTTCATCGTTAACTGATTTCATCTTCATTTAACTGATTTCATCGTTAACTGATTTCATCGTTAACTGATTTCATCTTCATTTAACTGATTTCATTTTCATTCTTCATTTAACTGATTTCATCGTTAACTGATTTCATCTTCATTTAACTGATTTCATCGTTAACTGATTTCATCGTTAACTGATTTCATCGTTAACTGATTTCATCTTCATTTAACTGATTCCATCGTTAACTGATTTCATCGTTAACTGATTTCATCTTCATTTAACTGATTTCATCGTTAACTGATTTCATCGTTAACTGATTTCATCTTTAACTGATTTCATCGTTAACTGATTTCATCTTCATTTAACTGATTTCATCGTTAACTGATTCCATCGTTAACTGATTTCATCGTTAACTGATTTCATCGTTAACTGATTTCATCTTCATTTAACTGATTTCATCGTTAACTGATTTCATCTTCATTTAACTGATTTCATTTTCATTCTTCATTTAACTGATTTCATCGTTAACTGATTTCATCTTCATTTAACTGATTTCATCGTTAACTGATTTCATCTTCTTTTAACTGATTTCATCGTTAACTGATTTCATCTTCATTTAATTGATTTCATCGTTAACTGATTTCATCGTTAACTGATTTCATCTTCATTTAACTGATTTCATCGTTAACTGATTTCATCGTTAACTGATTTCATCTTCATTTAACTGATTTCATCGTTAACTGATTTCATCTTCATTTAACTGATTTCATCGTTAACTGATTTCATCGTTAACTGATTTCATCTTCATTTAACTGATTCCATCGTTAACTGATTTCATCGTTAACTGATTTCATCGTTAACTGATTTCATCGTTAACTGATTTCATCGTTAACTGATTTCATCTTCATTTAACTGATTTCATCGTTAACTGATTTCATCGTTAACTGATTTCATCTTCATTTAACTGATTTCATTTTCATTCTTCATTTAACTGATTTCATCGTTAACTGATTTCATCTTCATTTAACTGATTTCATCGTTAACTGATTTCATCGTTAACTGATTTCATCGTTAACTGATTTCATTTTTAACTGATTTCATCGTTAACTGATTTCATCTTCATTTAACTGATTTCATCGTTAACTGATTTCATCTTCATTTAATTGATTTCATCGTTAACTGATTACATCGTTAACTGATTTCATCGTTAACTGATTTCATCTTCATTTAACTGATTTCATCGTTAACTGATTTCATCGTTAACTGATTTCATCTTTAACTGATTTCATCGTTAACTGATTTCATCTTCATTTAACTGATTTCATCGTTAACTGATTTCATCTTCATTTAACTGATTTCATCGTTAACTGATTTCATCGTTAACTGATTTCATCGTTAACTGATTTCATCTTCATTTAACTGATTTCATCGTTAACTGATTTCATCTTCATTTAACTGATTTCATCGTTAACTGATTTCATCGTTAACTGATTTCATCGTTAACTGATTTCATCTTCATTTAACTGATTTCATCGTTAACTGATTTCATCGTTAACTGATTTCATCGTTAACTGATTTCATCTTCATTTAACTGATTTCATCGTTAACTGATTTCATCTTCATTTAACTGATTTCATCGTTAACTGATTTCATCGTTAACTGATTTCATCGTTAACTGATTTCATCTTCATTTAACTGATTTCATTTTCATTCTTCATTTAACTGATTTCATCGTTAACTGATTTCATCTTCATTTAACTGATTTCATCGTTAACTGATTTCATCGTTAACTGATTTCATCGTTAACTGATTTCATCTTTAACTGATTTCATCGTTAACTGATTTCATCTTCATTTAACTGATTTCATCGTTAACTGATTTCATCTTCATTTAATTGATTTCATCGTTAACTGATTTCATCGTTAACTGATTTCATTTTCATTTAACTGATTTCATCGTTAACTGATTTCATCGTTAACTGATTCCATCGTTAACTGATTTCATCGTTAACTGATTTCATCTTCATTTAACTGATTTCATCGTTAACTGATTTCATCGTTAACTGATTTCATCTTTAACTGATTTCATCGTTAACTGATTTCATCTTCATTTAACTGATTTCATCGTTAACTGATTTCATCGTTAACTGATTTCATCTTTAACTGATTTCATCGTTAACTGATTTCATCTTCATTTAACTGATTTCATCGTTAACTGATTTCATCGTTAACTGATTTCATCTTCATTTAACTGATTTCATCGTTAACTGATTTCATCGTTAACTGATTCCATCTTTAACTGATTTCATCGTTAACTGATTTCATCTTCATTTAACTGATTTCATCGTTAAGTGATTTCATCGTTAACTGATTTCATCGTTAACTGATTTCATCGTTAACTGATTTCATCTTCATTTAACTGATTTCATTGTTAACTGATTTCATCGTTAACTGATTTCATCTTCATTTAACTGATTTCATCGTTAACTGATTTCATCGTTAACTGATTCCATCGTTAACTGATTTCATCGTTAACTGATTTCATCTTCATTTAACTGATTTCATTTTCATTCTTCATTTAACTGATTTCATCGTTAACTGATTTCATCTTCATTTAACTGATTTCATCGTTAACTGATTTCATCGTTAACTGATTTCATCGTTAACTGATTTCATCTTTAACTGATTTCATCGTTAACTGATTTCATCTTCATTTAACTGATTTCATCGTTAACTGATTTCATCTTCATTTAATTGATTTCATCGTTAACTGATTTCATCGTTAACTGATTTCATCGTTAACTGATTTCATCTTCATTTAACTGATTTCATCGTTAACTGATTTCATCGTTAACTGATTTCATCGTTAACTGATTTCATCTTCATTTAACTGATTTCATCGTTAACTGATTTCATCGTTAACTGATTTCATCGTTAACTGATTTCATCGTTAACTGATTTCATCGTTAACTGATTTCATCGTTAACTGATTTCATCTTCATTTAACTGATTTCATCGTTAACTGATTTCATCTTTAACTGATTTCATCGTTAACTGATTTCATCTTCATTTAACTGATTTCATCGTTAACTGATTTCATCTTCATTTAACTGATTTCATCGTTAACTGATTTCATCGTTAACTGATTTCATCGTTAACTGATTTCATCTTCATTTAACTGATTCCATCGTTAACTGATTTCATCGTTAACTGATTTCATCGTTAACTGATTTCATCTTCATTTAACTGATTTCATCGTTAACTGATTTCATCGTTAACTGATTTCATCTTCATTTAACTGATTTCATCGTTAACTGATTTCATCGTTAACTGATTTCATCTTCATTTAACTGATTTCATCGTTAACTGATTTCATCGTTAACTGATTCCATCGTTAACTGATTTCATCGTTAACTGATTTCATCTTCATTTAACTGATTTCATCGTTAACTGATTTCATCTTCATTTAACTGATTTCATCGTTAACTGATTTCATCGTTAACTGATTTCATCTTCATTTAACTGATTTCATTTTCATTCTTCATTTAACTGATTTCATCGTTAACTGATTTCATCTTCATTTAATTGATTTCATCGTTAACTGATTTCATCGTTAACTGATTTCATCGTTAACTGATTTCATCTTCATTTAACTGATTTCATCGTTAACTGATTTCATCGTTAAATGATTTCATCGTTAACTGATTTCATCTTCATTTAATTGATTTCATCGTTAACTGATTTCATCGTTAACTGATTTCATCGTTAACTGATTTCATCTTCATTTAACTGATTTCATCGTTAACTGATTTCATCGTTAACTGATTCCATCTTTAACTGATTTCATCGTTAACTGATTTCATCTTCATTTAACTGATTTCATCGTTAAGTGATTTCATCGTTAACTGATTTCATCGTTAACTGATTTCATCGTTAACTGATTTCATCTTCATTTAACTGATTTCATTGTTAACTGATTTCATCGTTAACTGATTTCATCTTCATTTAACTGATTTCATCGTTAACTGATTTCATCGTTAACTGATTCCATCGTTAACTGATTTCATCGTTAACTGATTTCATCTTCATTTAACTGATTTCATTTTCATTCTTCATTTAACTGATTTCATCGTTAACTGATTTCATCTTCATTTAACTGATTTCATCGTTAACTGATTTCATCGTTAACTGATTTCATCGTTAACTGATTTCATCTTTAACTGATTTCATCGTTAACTGATTTCATCTTCATTTAACTGATTTCATCGTTAACTGATTTCATCTTCATTTAATTGATTTCATCGTTAACTGATTTCATCGTTAACTGATTTCATCGTTAACTGATTTCATCTTCATTTAACTGATTTCATCGTTAACTGATTTCATCGTTAACTGATTTCATCGTTAACTGATTTCATCTTCATTTAACTGATTTCATCGTTAACTGATTTCATCGTTAACTGATTTCATCGTTAACTGATTTCATCTTCATTTAACTGATTTCATCGTTAACTGATTTCATCGTTAACTGATTTCATCGTTAACTGATTTCATCGTTAACTGATTTCATCTTCATTTAACTGATTTCATCGTTAACTGATTTCATCTTTAACTGATTTCATCGTTAACTGATTTCATCTTCATTTAACTGATTTCATCGTTAACTGATTTCATCTTCATTTAACTGATTTCATCGTTAACTGATTTCATCGTTAACTGATTTCATCGTTAACTGATTTCATCTTCATTTAACTGATTCCATCGTTAACTGATTTCATCGTTAACTGATTTCATCGTTAACTGATTTCATCTTCATTTAACTGATTTCATCGTTAACTGATTTCATCGTTAACTGATTTCATCGTTAACTGATTTCATCTTCATTTAACTGATTTCATCGTTAACTGATTTCATCGTTAACTGATTTCATCTTCATTTAACTGATTTCATCGTTAACTGATTTCATCGTTAACTGATTCCATCGTTAACTGATTTCATCGTTAACTGATTTCATCTTCATTTAACTGATTTCATCGTTAACTGATTTCATCTTCATTTAATTGATTTCATCGTTAACTGATTTCATCGTTAACTGATTTCATCGTTAACTGATTTCATCTTCATTTAACTGATTTCATTTTCATTCTTCATTTAACTGATTTCATCGTTAACTGATTTCATCTTCATTTAATTGATTTCATCGTTAACTGATTTCATCGTTAACTGATTTCATCGTTAACTGATTTCATCTTCATTTAACTGATTTCATCGTTAACTGATTTCATCTTCATTTAACTGATTTCATCGTTAAATGATTTCATCGTTAACTGATTTCATCTTCATTTAACTGATTTCATCGTTAACTGATTTCATCGTTAACTGATTTCATCGTTAACTGATTTCATCTTCATTTAACTGATTTCATCGTTAACTGATTTCATCTTCATTTAATTGATTTCATCGTTAACTGATTTCATCGTTAACTGATTTCATCGTTAACTGATTTCATCTTCATTTAACTGATTTCATCGTTAACTGATTTCATCGTTAACTGATTTCATTGTTAACTGATTTCATCTTCATTTAACTGATTTCATCGTTAACTGATTTCATCGTTAACTGATTTCATCTTCATTTAACTGATTTCATCGTTAACTGATTACATCGTTAACTGATTTCATCTTTAACTGATTTCATCGTTAACTGATTTCATCTTCATTTAACTGATTTCATCGTTAACTGATTTCATCGTTAACTGATTTCATCTTTAACTGATTTCATCGTTAACTGATTTCATCTTCATTTAACTGATTTCATCGTTAACTGATTTCATCTTCATTTAACTGATTTCATCGTTAACTGATTTCATCGTTAACTGATTTCATCGTTAACTGATTTCATCTTCATTTAACTGATTCCATCGTTAACTGATTTCATCGTTAACTGATTTCATCGTTAACTGATTTCATCTTCATTTAACTGATTTCATCGTTAACTGATTTCATCGTTAACTGATTTCATCGTTAACTGATTTCATCTTCATTTAACTGATTTCATCGTTAACTGATTTCATCGTTAACTGATTTCATCTTCATTTAACTGATTTCATCGTTAACTGATTTCATCGTTAACTGATTTCATCGTTAACTGATTTCATCGTTAACTGATTTCATCTTCATTTAACTGATTTCATCGTTAACTGATTTCATCTTCATTTAACTGATTTCATCGTTAACTGATTTCATCGTTAACTGATTTCATCTTCATTTAACTGATTTCATTTTCATTCTTCATTTAACTGATTTCATCGTTAACTGATTTCATCTTCATTTAATTGATTTCATCGTTAACTGATTTCATCGTTAACTGATTTCATCTTCATTTAACTGATTTCATCGTTAACTGATTTCATCGTTAACTGATTTCATCTTCATTTAACTGATTTCATCGTTAACTGATTTCATCGTTAACTGATTTCATCTTCATTTAACTGATTTCATCGTTAACTGATTTCATCGTTAACTGATTTCATCTTTAACTGATTTCATCGTTAACTGATTTCATCTTCATTTAACTGATTTCATCGTTAACTGATTTCATCGTTAACTGATTTCATCTTTAACTGATTTCATCGTTAACTGATTTCATCTTCATTTAACTGATTTCATCGTTAACTGATTTCATCTTCATTTAACTGATTTCATCGTTAACTGATTTCATCGTTAACTGATTTCATCTTCATTTAACTGATTCCATCGTTAACTGATTTCATCGTTAACTGATTTCATCGTTAACTGATTTCATCGTTAACTGATTTCATCTTCATTTAACTAATTTCATCGTTAACTGATTTCATCGTTAACTGATTTCATCGTTAACTGATTTCATCTTCATTTAACTGATTTCATCGTTAACTGATTTCATCGTTAACTGATTTCATCGTTAACTGATTTCATCTTCATTTAACTGATTTCATCGTTAACTGATTTCATCGTTAACTGATTCCATCGTTAACTGATTTCATCGTTAACTGATTTCATCGTTAACTGATTTCATCTTCATTTAACTGATTTCATCGTTAACTGATTTCATCTTCATTTAACTGATTTCATCGTTAACTGATTTCATCGTTAACTGATTTCATCTTCATTTAACTGATTTCATTTTCATTCTTCATTTAACTGATTTCATCGTTAACTGATTTCATCTTCATTTAACTGATTTCATCGTTAACTGATTTCATCGTTAACTGATTTCATCGTTAACTGATTTCATCTTTAACTGATTTCATCGTTAACTGATTTCATCTTCATTTAACTGATTTCATCGTTAACTGATTTAATCTTCATTTAATTGATTTCATCGTTAACTGATTTCATCGTTAACTGATTTCATCGTTAACTGATTTCATCTTCATTTAACTGATTTCATCTTCATTTAACTGATTTCATCGTTAACTGATTCCATCGTTAACTGATTTCATCGTTAACTGATTTCATCTTCATTTAACTGATTTCATCGTTAACTGATTTCATCGTTAACTGATTTCATCGTTAACTGATTTCATCTTCATTTAACTGATTTCATCGTTAACTGATTTCATCGTTAACTGATTTCATCTTCATTTAACTGATTTCATCGTTAACTGATTTCATCGTTAACTGATTTCATCTTCATTTAACTGATTTCATCGTTAACTGATTTCATCGTTAACTGATTCCATCGTTAACTGATTTCATCTTTAACTGATTTCATCGTTAACTGATTTCATCTTCATTTAACTGATTTCATCGTTAAGTGATTTCATCGTTAACTGATTTCATCTTCATTTAACTGATTTCATTGTTAACTGATTTCATCGTTAACTGATTTCATCTTCATTTAACTGATTTCATCGTTAACTGATTTCATCGTTAACTGATTTCATCGTTAACTGATTTCATCTTCATTTAACTGATTTCATCGTTAACTGATTTCATCTTCATTTAACTGATTTCATTTTCATTCTTCATTTAACTGATTTCATCGTTAACTGATTTCATCTTCATTTAACTGATTTCATCGTTAACTGATTTCATCTTCATTTAATTGATTTCATCGTTAACTGATTTCATCGTTAACTGATTTCATTTTCATTTAACTGATTTCATCGTTAACTGATTTCATCGTTAACTGATTCCATCGTTAACTGATTTCATCGTTAACTGATTTCATCTTCATTTAACTGATTTCATCGTTAACTGATTTCATCTTTAACTGATTTCATCGTTAACTGATTTCATCTTCATTTAACTGATTTCATCGTTAACTGATTTCATCGTTAACTGATTTCATCTTTAACTGATTTCATCGTTAACTGATTTCATCTTCATTTAACTGATTTCATCGTTAACTGATTTCATCGTTAACTGATTTCATCTTCATTTAACTGATTTCATCGTTAACTGATTCCATCGTTAACTGATTTCATCTTTAACTGATTTCATCGTTAACTGATTTCATCTTCATTTAACTGATTTCATCGTTAAGTGATTTCATCGTTAACTGATTTCATCGTTAACTGATTTCATCGTTAACTGATTTCATCTTCATTTAACTGATTTCATTTTCATTCTTCATTTAACTGATTTCATCGTTAACTGATTTCATCTTCATTTAACTGATTTCATCGTTAACTGATTTCATCGTTAACTGATTTCATCTTTAACTGATTTCATCGTTAACTGATTTCATCTTCATTTAACTGATTTCATCGTTAACTGATTTCATCTTCATTTAATTGATTTCATCGTTAACTGATTTCATCGTTAACTGATTTCATCGTTAACTGATTTCATCTTCATTTAACTGATTTCATCGTTAACTGATTTCATCGTTAACTGATTTCATCGTTAACTGATTTCATCTTCATTTAACTGATTCCATCTTCATTTAACTGATTCCATCGTTAACTGATTTCATCGTTAACTGATTTCATCGTTAACTGATTTCATCTTCATTTAACTGATTTCATCGTTAACTGATTTCATCGTTAACTGATTTCATCTTCATTTAACTGATTTCATCGTTAACTGATTTCATCGTTAACTGATTTCATCTTCATTTAACTGATTTCATCGTTAACTGATTTCATCGTTAACTGATTCCATCGTTAACTGATTTCATCGTTAACTGATTTCATCGTTAACTGATTTCATCTTCATTTAACTGATTTCATCGTTAACTGATTTCATCTTCATTTAACTGATTTCATCGTTAACTGATTTCATCGTTAACTGATTTCATCGTTAACTAATTTCATCTTCATTTAACTGATTTCATTTTCATTCTTCATTTAACTGATTTCATCGTTAACTGATTTCATCTTCATTTAATTGATTTCATCGTTAACTGATTTCATCGTTAACTGATTTCATCGTTAACTGATTTCATCTTCATTTAACTGATTTCATCGTTAACTGATTTCATCGTTAACTGATTTCATCTTCATTCAACTGATTTCATCGTTAACTGATTTCATCGTTAACTGATTTCATCTTCATTTAACTGATTTCATCGTTAACTGATTTCATCGTTAACTGATTTCATCTTTAACTGATTTCATCGTTAACTGATTTCATCTTCATTTAACTGATTTCATAGTTAACTGATTTCATCGTTAACTGATTTCATCTTTAACTGATTTCATCGTTAACTGATTTCATCTTCATTTAACTGATTTCATCGTTAACTGATTTCATCTTCATTTAACTGATTTCATCGTTAACTGATTTCATCGTTAACTGATTTCATCATTAACTGATTTCATCTTCATTTAACTGATTCCATCGTTAACTGATTTCATCGTTAACTGATTTCATCGTTAACTGATTTCATCTTCATTTAACTGATTTCATCGTTAACTGATTTCATCTTCATTTAACTGATTTCATCGTTAACTGATTTCATCGTTAACTGATTTCATCTTTAACTGATTTCATCGTTAACTGATTTCATCTTCATTTAACTGATTTCATCGTTAACTGATTTCATCGTTAACTGATTTCATCGTTAACTGATTTCATCTTCATTTAACTGATTTCATCGTTAACTGATTTCATCGTTAACTGATTCCATCGTTAACTGATTTCATCGTTAACTGATTTCATCGTTAACTGATTTCATCTTCATTTAACTGATTTCATCGTTAACTGATTTCATCGTTAACTGATTTCATCTTCATTTAACTGATTTCATCGTTAACTGATTTCATCGTTAACTGATTTCATCTTCATTTAACTGATTTCATCGTTAACTGATTTCATCGTTAACTGATTTCATCGTTAACTGATTTCATCTTCATTTAACTGATTTCATCGTTAACTGATTTCATCGTTAACTGATTTCATCTTCATTTAACTGATTTCATCGTTAACTGATTTCATCGTTAACTGATTCCATCGTTAACTGATTTCATCTTTAACTGATTTCATCGTTAACTGATTTCATCTTCATTTAACTGATTTCATCGTTAAGTGATTTCATCGTTAACTGATTTCATCGTTAACTGATTTCATCTTCATTTAACTGATTTCATTGTTAACTGATTTCATCGTTAACTGATTTCATCTTCATTTAACTTATTTCATCGTTAACTTATTTAATCGTTAACTGATTCCATCGTTAACTGATTTCATCGTTAACTGATTTCATCGTTAACTGATTTCATCTTCATTTAACTGATTTCATTTTCATTCTTCATTTAACTGATTTCATCGTTAACTGATTTCATCTTCATTTAACTGATTTCATCGTTAACTGATTTCATCGTTAACTGATTTCATCGTTAACTGATTTCATCTTCATTTAACTGATTTCATCGTTAACTGATTTCATCTTCATTTAACTGATTTCATCGTTAACTGATTTCATCGTTAACTGATTTCATCTTCATTTAACTGATTTCATCGTTAACTGATTTCATCGTTAACTGATTTCATCTTTAACTGATTTCATCGTTAACTGATTTCATCTTCATTTAACTGATTTCATCGTTAACTGATTTCATCGTTAACTGATTTCATCTTTAACTGATTTCATCGTTAACTGATTTCATCTTCATTTAACTGATTTCATCGTTAACTGATTTCATCTTCATTTAACTGATTTCATCGTTAACTGATTTCATCGTTAACTGATTTCATCTTCATTTAACTGATTCCATCGTTAACTGATTTCATCGTTAACTGATTTCATCGTTAACTGATTTCATCTTCATTTAACTGATTTCATCGTTAACTGATTTCATCGTTAACTGATTTCATCTTTAACTGATTTCATCGTTAACTGATTTCATCTTCAGTTAACTGATTTCATCGTTAACTGATTTCATCGTTAACTGATTTCATCTTCATTTAACTGATTTCATCGTTAACTGATTTCATCGTTAACTGATTCCATCGTTAACTGATTTCATCGTTAACTGATTTCATCGTTAACTGATTTCATCTTCATTTAACTGATTTCATCGTTAACTGATTTCATCTTCATTTAACTGATTTCATCGTTAACTGATTTCATCGTTAACTGATTTCATCGTTAACTGATTTCATCGTTAACTGATTTCATCTTCATTTAACTGATTTCATTTTCATTCTTCATTTAACTGATTTCATCGTTAACTGATTTCATCTTCATTTAACTGATTTCATCGTTAACTGATTTCATCTTCATTTAACTGATTTCATCGTTAAGTGATTTCATCGTTAACTGATTTCATCGTTAACTGATTTCATCGTTAACTGATTTCATCTTCATTTAACTGATTTCATCTTCATTTAACTGATTTCATCGTTAACTGATTTCATCGTTAACTGATTTCATCGTTAACTGATTTCATCGTTAACTGATTTCATCTTCATTTAACTGATTTCATCGTTAACTGATTTCATCGTTAACTGATTTCATCTTCATTTAACTGATTTCATCGTTAACTGATTTCATCGTTAACTGATTTCATCTTCATTTAACTGATTTCATCGTTAACTGATTTCATCTTCATTTAACTGATTTCATCGTTAACTGATTTCGTCTTCATTTAACTGATTTCATCGTTAACTGATTTCATCTTTAACTGATTTCATCGTTGACTGATTTCATCTTCATTTAACTGATTTCATCGTTAACTGATTTCATCGTTAACTGATTTCATCGTTAACTGATTTCATCTTCATTTAACTGATTCCATCGTTAACTGATTTCATCGTTAACTGATTTCATCTTCATTTAACTGATTTCATCGTTAACTGATTTCATCGTTAACTGATTCCATCGTTAACTGATTTCATCTTTAACTGATTTCATCGTTAACTGATTTCATCTTCATTTAACTGATTTCATCGTTAACTGATTTCATCTTCATTTAATTGATTTCATCGTTAACTGATTTCATCCTTAACTGATTTCATCTTCATTTAACTGATTTCATCGTTAACTGATTTCATCGTTAACTGATTTCATCTTCATTTAATTGATTTCATCGTTAACTGATTTCATCGTTAACTGATTTCAGCTTCATTTAACTGATTTCATCGTTAACTGATTTCATCGTTAACTGATTTCATCTTCATTTAACTGATTTCATCGTTAACTGATTTCATCGTTAACTGATTTCATCTTCATTTAACTGATTTCATCGTTAACTGATTTCATCGTTAACTGATTTCATCGTTAACTGATTTCATCTTCATTTAACTGATTTCATCGTTAACTGATTTCATCGTTAACTGATTTCATCTTTAACTGATTTCATCGTTAACTGATTTCATCTTCATTTAACTGATTTCATCGTTAACTGATTTCATCTTCATTTAACTGATTTCATCGTTAACTGATTTCATCGTTAACTGATTTCATCTTCATTTAACTGATTCCATCGTTAACTGATTTCATCGTTAACTGATTTCATCGTTAACTGATTTCATCTTCATTTAACTGATTTCATCGTTAACTGATTTCATCGTTAACTGATTTCATCTTTAACTGATTTCATCGTTAACTGATTTCATCTTCATTTAACTGATTCCATCGTTAACTGATTTCATCGTTAACTGATTTCATCGTTAACTGATTTCATCTTCATTTAACTGATTTCATCGTTAACTGATTTCATCGTTAACTGATTTCATCTTCATTTAACTGATTTCATCGTTAACTGATTTCATCGTTAACTGATTTCATCTTCATTTAACTGATTTCATTTTCATTCTTCATTTAACTGATTTCATCGTTAACTGATTTCATCTTCATTTAACTGATTTCATCGTTAACTGATTTCATCGTTAACTGATTTCATCTTTAACTGATTTCATCGTTAACTGATTTCATCTTCATTTAACTGATTTCATCGTTAACTGATTTCATCTTCATTTAACTGATTCCATCGTTAACTGATTTCATCGTTAACTGATTTCATCTTCATTTAACTGATTTCATCGTTAACTGATCTCATCGTTAACTGATCTCATCGTTAACTGATCCCATCGTTAACTGATTCCATCGTTAACTGATTTCACCGTGAACTGATTTCATCTTCATTTAACTGATTCCATCGTTAACTGATTTCATCGTTAACTGATTTCATCGTTAACTGATTTCATCGTTAACTGATTTCATCTTCATTTAACTGATTTCATTTTCATTCTTCATTTAACTAATTTCATCGTTAACTGATTTCATCGTTAACTGATTTCATCTTCATTTAACTGATTTCATCGTTAACTGATTTCATCGTTAATTGATTTCATCGTTAACTGATTTCATCTTCATTTAACTGATTTCATCGTTAACTGATTTCATCGTTAACTGATTTCATCTTCATTTAACTGATTTCATCGTTAACTGATTTCATCTTCATTCTTCATTTAACTGATTTCATCTTTAACTGATTTCATCGTTAACTGATTTCATCTTCATTTAACTGATTTCATCGTTAATTGATTTCATCGTTAACTGATTTCATCGTTAACTGATTTCATCTTCATTTAACTGATTTCATCGTTAACTGATTTCATCGTTAACTGATTTCATCTTTAACTGATTTCATCTTCATTTAACTGATTTCATCGTTAACTGATTCCATCGTTAACTGATTTCATCTTCATTTAACTGATTTCATCTTCATTTAACTGATTTCATCGTTAACTGATTTCATCGTTAACTGATTTCATCTTTAACTGATTTCATCGTTAACTGATTTCATCTTCATTTAACTGATTCCATCGTTAACTGATTTCATCGTTAACTGATTTCATCTTTAACTGATTTCATCGTTAACTGATTTCATCTTCATTTAACTGATTTCATCGTTAACTGATTTCATCGTTAACTGATTTCATCTTTAACTGATTTCATCGTTAACTGATATCATCTTCATTTAACTGATTTCATCGTTAACTGATTTCATCTTCATTTAACTGATTTCATTTTCATTCTTCATTTAACTGATTTCATCGTTAACTGATTTCATCGTTAACTGATTTCATCTTCATTTAACTGATTTCATCGTTAACTGATTTCATCGTTAACTGATTTCATCTTCATTTAACTGATTTCATCGTTAACTGATTTCATCGTTAACTGATTTCATCTTCATTTAACTGATTTCATCGTTAACTGATTTCATCTTCATTTAACTGATTCCATCGTTAACTGATTTCATCGTTAACTGATTTCATCTTCATTTAACTGATTTCATCGTTAACTGATTTCATCGTTAACTGATTTCATCGTTAACTGATTTCATCTTCATTTAACTGATTCCATCGTTAACTGATTTCATCGTTAACTGATTTCATCGTTAACTGATTTCATCTTCATTTAACTGATTTCATCGTTAACTGATTTCATCGTTAACTGATTTCATCTTTAACTGATTTCATCGTTAACTGATTTCATCTTCATTTAACTGATTCCATCGTTAACTGATTTCATCGTTAACTGATTTCATCGTTAACTGATTTCATCTTCATTTAACTGATTTCATCGTTAACTGATTTCATCGTTAACTGATTTCATCTTCATTTAACTGATTTCATCGTTAACTGATTTCATCGTTAACTGATTTCATCTTCATTTAACTGATTTCATTTTCATTCTTCATTTAACTGATTTCATCGTTAACTGATTTCATCTTCATTTAACTGATTTCATCGTTAACTGATTTCATCTTCATTTAACTGATTTCATCGTTAACTGATTTCATCGTTAACTGATTTCATCTTTAACTGATTTCATCGTTAACTGATTTCATCTTCATTTAACTGATTTCATCGTTAACTGATTTCATCTTCATTTAACTGATTCCATCGTTAACTGATTTCATCGTTAACTGATTTCATCTTCATTTAACTGATTTCATCGTTAACTGATCTCATCGTTAACTGATCCCATCGTTAACTGATTCCATCGTTAACTGATTTCACCGTGAACTGATTTCATCTTCATTTAACTGATTCCATCGTTAACTGATTTCATCGTTAACTGATTTCATCGTTAACTGATTTCATCGTTAACTGATTTCATCTTCATTTAACTGATTTCATTTTCATTCTTCATTTAACTAATTTCATCGTTAACTGATTTCATCGTTAACTGATTTCATCTTCATTTAACTGATTTCATCGTTAACTGATTTCATCGTTAATTGATTTCATCGTTAACTGATTTCATCTTCATTCTTCATTTAACTGATTTCATCGTTAACTGATTTCATCTTCATTTAACTGATTTCATCGTTAACTGATTTCATCGTTAACTGATTTCATCTTCATTTAACTGATTTCATCGTTAACTGATTTCATCTTCATTCTTCATTTAACTGATTTCATCTTTAACTGATTTCATCGTTAACTGATTTCATCTTCATTTAACTGATTTCATCGTTAATTGATTTCATCGTTAACTGATTTCATCGTTAACTGATTTCATCTTCATTTAACTGATTTCATCGTTAACTGATTTCATCTTTAACTGATTTCATCTTCATTTAACTGATTTCATCGTTAACTGATTTCATCGTTAACTGATTTCATCTTCATTTAACTGATTTCATCTTCATTTAACTGATTTCATCGTTAACTGATTTCATCGTTAACTGATTTCATCTTTAACTGATTTCATCGTTAACTGATTTCATCTTCATTTAACTGATTCCATCGTTAACTGATTTCATCGTTAACTGATTTCATCTTTAACTGATTTCATCGTTAACTGATTTCATCTTCATTTAACTGATTTCATCGTTAACTGATTTCATCGTTAACTGATTTCATCTTTAACTGATTTCATCGTTAACTGATATCATCTTCATTTAACTGATTTCATCGTTAACTGATTTCATCTTCATTTAACTGATTTCATTTTCATTCTTCATTTAACTGATTTCATCGTTAACTGATTTCATCGTTAACTGATTTCATCTTCATTTAACTGATTTCATCGTTAACTGATTTCATCGTTAACTGATTTCATCTTCATTTAACTGATTTCATCGTTAACTGATTTCATCGTTAACTGATTTCATCTTCATTTAACTGATTTCATCGTTAACTGATTTCATCTTCATTTAACTGATTCCATCGTTAACTGATTTCATCGTTAACTGATTTCATCTTCATTTAACTGATTTCATCGTTAACTGATTTCATCGTTAACTGATCTCATCGTTAACTGATTCCATCGTTAACTGATTCCATCGTTAACTGATTTCACCGTGAACTGATTTCATCTTCATTTAACTGATTCCATCGTTAACTGATTTCATCGTTAACTGATTTCATCGTTAACTGATTTCATCTTCATTTAACTGATTTCATCGTTAACTGATTTCATCGTTAACTGATTTCATCGTTAACTGATTTCATCTTCATTTAACTGATTTCATCGTTAACTGATTTCATCGTTAACTGATTTCATCTTCATTCTTCATTTAACTGATTTCATCGTTAACTGATTTCATCGTTAACTGATTTCATCTTCATTTAACTGATTTCATCGTTAATTGATTTCATCGTTAACTGATTTCATCGTTAACTGATTTCATCTTCATTTAACTGATTTCATCGTTAACTGATTTCATCGTTAACTGATTTCATCTTTAACTGATTTCATCTTCATTTAACTGATTTCATCGTTAACTGATTTCATCGTTAACTGATTTCATCTTCATTTAACTGATTTCATCTTCATTTAACTGATTTCATCGTTAACTGATTTCATCGTTAACTGATTTCATCGTTAACTGATTTCATCTTTAACTGATTTCATCGTTAACTGATTTCATCTTCATTTAACTGATTTCATCGTTAACTGATTTCATCGTTAACTGATTTCATCTTTAACTGATTTCATCGTTAACTGATTTCATCTTCATTTAACTGATTTCATCGTTAACTGATTCCATCGTTAACTGATTTCATCGTTAACTGATTTCATCTTTAACTGATTTCATCGTTAACTGATTTCATCTTTAACTGATTTCATCGTTAACTGATTTCATCTTCATTTAACTGATTTCATCGTTAACTGATTTCATCTTCATTTAATTGATTTCATCGTTAACTGATTTCATCGTTAACTGATTTCATCGTTAACTGATTTCATCGTTAACTGATTTCATCTTCATTTAACTGATTTCATCGTTAACTGATTTCATCGTTAACTGATTCCATCGTTAACTGATTTCATCGTTAACTGATTTCATCTTCATTTAACTGATTTCATCGTTAACTGATTTCATCGTTAACTGATTTCATCTTTAACTGATTTCATCTTCATTTAACTGATTTCATCGTTAACTGATTTCATCGTTAACTGATTTCATCTTCATTTAACTGATTTCATCTTCATTTAACTGATTTCATCGTTAACTGATTTCATCGTTAACTGATTTCATCTTTAACTGATTTCATCTTCATTTAACTGATTTCATCGTTAACTGATTTCATCGTTAACTGATTTCATCTTCATTTAACTGATTTCATCGTTAACTGATTTCATCGTTAACTGATTCCATCGTTAACTGATTTCATCTTCATTTAACTGATTTCATCGTTAACTGATTTCATTTTCATTTAACTGATTCCATCGTTAACTGATTCCATCGTTAACTGATTTCATCTTCATTTAACTGATTTCATTTTCATTCTTCATTTAACTGATTTCATCGTTAACTGATTTCATCTTCATTTAACTGATTCCATCGTTAACTGATTTCATCGTTAACTGATTTCATCTTCATTTAACTGATTTCATCGTTAACTGATCTCATCGTTAACTGATCTCATCGTTAACTGATCCCATCGTTAACTGATTCCATCGTTAACTGATTTCACCGTGAACTGATTTCATCTTCATTTAACTGATTCCATCGTTAACTGATTTCATCGTTAACTGATTTCATCGTTAACTGATTTCATCTTCATTTAACTGATTTCATTTTCATTCTTCATTTAACTAATTTCATCGTTAACTGATTTCATCGTTAACTGATTTCATCTTCATTTAACTGATTTCATCGTTAACTGATTTCATCGTTAATTGATTTCATCGTTAACTGATTTCATCTTCATTCTTCATTTAACTGATTTCATCGTTAACTGATTTCATCTTCATTTAACTGATTTCATCGTTAACTGATTTCATCGTTAACTGATTTCATCTTCATTTAACTGATTTCATCGTTAACTGATTTCATCTTCATTCTTCATTTAACTGATTTCATCTTTAACTGATTTCATCGTTAACTGATTTCATCTTCATTTAACTGATTTCATCGTTAATTGATTTCATCGTTAACTGATTTCATCGTTAACTGATTTCATCTTCATTTAACTGATTTCATCGTTAACTGATTTCATCGTTAACTGATTTCATCTTTAACTGATTTCATCTTCATTTAACTGATTTCATCGTTAACTGATTTCATCGTTAACTGATTTCATCTTCATTTAACTGATTTCATCTTCATTTAACTGATTTCATCGTTAACTGATTTCATCGTTAACTGATTTCATCTTTAACTGATTTCATCGTTAACTGATTTCATCTTCATTTAACTGATTCCATCGTTAACTGATTTCATCGTTAACTGATTTCATCTTTAACTGATTTCATCGTTAACTGATTTCATCTTCATTTAACTGATTTCATCGTTAACTGATTTCATCGTTAACTGATTTCATCTTTAACTGATTTCATCGTTAACTGATTTCATCTTCATTTAACTGATTTCATCGTTAACTGATTTCATCTTCATTTAACTGATTTCATTTTCATTCTTCATTTAACTGATTTCATCGTTAACTGATTTCATCGTTAACTGATTTCATCTTCATTTAACTGATTTCATCGTTAACTGATTTCATCGTTAACTGATTTCATCGTTAACTGATTTCATCTTCATTTAACTGATTTCATCGTTAACTGATTTCATCGTTAACTGATTTCATCTTCATTTAACTGATTTCATCGTTAACTGATTTCATCTTCATTTAACTGATTCCATCGTTAACTGATTTCATCGTTAACTGATTTCATCTTCATTTAACTGATTTCATCGTTAACTGATTTCATCGTTAACTGATCTCATCGTTAACTGATCCCATCGTTAACTGATTCCATCGTTAACTGATTTCACCGTGAACTGATTTCATCTTCATTTAACTGATTCCATCGTTAACTGATTTCATCGTTAACTGATTTCATCTTCATTTAACTGATTTCATCGTTAACTGATTTCATCGTTAACTGATTTCATCTTCATTTAACTGATTTCATCGTTAACTGATTTCATCGTTAACTGATTTCATCTTCATTCTTCATTTAACTGATTTCATCGTTAACTGATTTCATCGTTAACTGATTTCATCTTCATTTAACTGATTTCATCGTTAATTGATTTCATCGTTAACTGATTTCATCGTTAACTGATTTCATCTTCATTTAACTGATTTCATCGTTAACTGATTTCATCTTTAACTGATTTCATCTTTAACTGATTTCATCTTCATTTAACTGATTTCATCGTTAACTGATTTCATCGTTAACTGATTTCATCTTCATTTAACTGATTTCATCTTCATTTAACTGATTTCATCGTTAACTGATTTCATCGTTAACTGATTTCATCTTTAACTGATTTCATCGTTAACTGATTTCATCTTCATTTAACTGATTTCATCGTTAACTGATTTCATCTTCATTTAACTGATTTCATCGTTAACTGATTCCATCGTTAACTGATTTCATCGTTAACTGATTTCATCTTTAACTGATTTCATCGTTAACTGATTTCATCTTCATTTAACTGATTTCATCTTTAACTGATTTCATCGTTAACTGATTTCATCTTTAACTGATTTCATCGTTAACTGATTTCATCTTCATTTAACTGATTTCATCGTTAACTGATTTCATCTTCATTTAATTGATTTCATCGTTAACTGATTTCATCGTTAACTGATTTCATCGTTAACTGATTTCATCTTCATTTAACTGATTTCATCGTTAACTGATTTCATCGTTAACTGATTCCATCGTTAACTGATTTCATCGTTAACTGATTTCATCTTCATTTAACTGATTTCATCGTTAACTGATTTCATCGTTAACTGATTTCATCTTCATTTAACTGATTTCATCGTTAACTGATTTCATCGTTAACTGATTTCATCTTTAACTGATTTCATCGTTAACTGATTTCATCGTTAACTGATTTCATCTTCATTTAACTGATTTCATCTTCATTTAACTGATTTCATCGTTAACTGATTCCATCGTTAACTGATTTCATCTTTAACTGATTTCATCGTTAACTGATTTCATCTTCATTTAACTGATTTCATCGTTAAGTGATTTCATCGTTAACTGATTTCATCGTTAACTGATTTCATCGTTAACTGATTTCATCTTCATTTAACTGATTTCATCGTTAACTGATTTCATCGTTAACTGATTTCATCTTCATTTAACTGATTTCATCGTTAACTGATTTCATCTTCATTTAACTGATTTCATCGTTAACTGATTTCATCGTTAACTGATTTCATCTTCATTTAACTGATTTCATCGTTAACTGATTTCATCTTCATTTAACTGATTTCATCGTTAACTGATTTCATCTTCATTTAACTGATTCCATCGTTAACTGATTTCATCGTTAACTGATTTCATCTTCATTTAACTGATTTCATCGTTAACTGATCTCATCGTTAACTGATTCCATCGTTAACTGATTTCACCGTGAACTGATTTCATCTTCATTTAACTGATTCCATCGTTAACTGATTTCATCGTTAACTGATTTCATCTTCATTAAACTGATTTCATTTTCATTCTTCATTTAACTGATTTCATCGTTAACTGATTTCATCGTTAACTGATTTCATCTTCATTTAACTGATTTCATCGTTAACTGATTTCATCGTTAACTGATTTCATCGTTAACTGATTTCATCTTCATTCTTCATTTAACTGATTTCATCTTTAACTGATTTCATCGTTAACTGATTTCATCTTCATTTAACTGATTTCATCGTTAATTGATTTCATCGTTAACTGATTTCATCGTTAACTGATTTCATCTTCATTTAACTGATTTCATCGTTAACTGATTTCATCGTTAACTGATTTCATCTTTAACTGATTTCATCGTTAACTGATTTCATCTTCATTTAACTGATTTAATCTTCATTTAACTGATTTCATCGTTAACTGATTTCATCTTCATTTAACTGATTCCATCGTTAACTGATTTCATCGTTAACTGATTTCATCGTTAACTGATTTCATCTTCATTTAACTGATTTCATTTTCATTCTTCATTTAAATGATTTCATCGTTAACTGATTTCATTTTTAACTGATTTCATCGTTAACTGATTTCATCTTCATTTAACTGATTTCATCGTTAACTGATTTCATCTTCATTTAACTGATTTCATCGTTAACTGATTTCATCGTTAACTGATTTCATCTTTAACTGATTTCATCGTTAACTGATTTCATCTTCATTTAACTGATTTCATCGTTAACTGATTCCATCGTTAACTGATTTCATCTTTAACTGATTTCATCGTTAACTGATTTCATCTTCATTTAACTGATTTCATTGTTAACTGATTTCATTGTTAACTGATTTCATCTTCATTTAACTGATTTCATCTTCATTTAACTGATTTCATCGTTAACTGATTTCATCTTCATTTAACTGATTTCATCTTCATTTAACTGATTTCATCGTTAACTGATTTCATCGTTAACTGATTTCATCTTCATTTAACTGATTCCATCGTTAACTGATTTCATCGTTAACTGATTTCATCTTCATTTAACTGATTTCATTTTCATTCTTCATTTAAATGATTTCATCGTTAACTGATTTCATCGTTAACTGATTTCATCTTCATTTAACTGATTTCATCGTTAACTGATTTCATCGTTAACTGATTTCATCTTCATTTAACTGATTTCATCTTCATTTAACTGATTTCATCGTTAACTGATTTCATCTTTAACTGATTTCATCGTTAACTGATTTCATCTTCATTTAACTGATTTCATCGTTAACTGATTTCATCGTTAACTGATTTCATCTTTAACTGATTTCATCGTTAACTGATTTCATCTTCATTTAACTGATTTCATCGTTAACTGATTTCATCTTTAACTGATTTCATCGTTAACTGATTTCATCTTCATTTAACTGATTTCATCGTTAACTGATTTCATCTTCATTTAATTGATTTCATCGTTAACTGATTTCATCGTTAACTGATTTCATCGTTAACTGATTTCATCGTTAACTGATTTCATCTTCATTTAACTGATTTCATCGTTAACTGATTTCATCGTTAACTGATTCCATCGTTAACTGATTTCATCGTTAACTGATTTCATCGTTAACTGATTTCATCTTCATTTAACTGATTTCATCGTTAACTGATTTCATCGTTAACTGATTTCATCTTCATTTAACTGATTTCATCGTTAACTGATTTCATCGTTAACTGATTTCATCGTTAACTGATTTCATCTTTAACTGATTTCATCGTTAACTGATTTCATCTTCATTTAACTGATTTCATCGTTAACTGATTTCATCTTCATTTAACTGATTTCATCGTTAAGTGATTTCATCGTTAACTGATTTCATCGTTAACTGATTTCATCGTTAACTGATTTCATCTTCATTTAACTGATTTCATCGTTAACTGATTTCATCGTTAACTGATTTCATCTTCATTTAACTGATTTCATCGTTAACTGATTTCATCGTTAACTGATTTCATCTTCATTTAACTGATTTCATCGTTAACTGATTTCATCGTTAACTGATTTCATCTTCATTCTTCATTTAACTGATTTCATCGTTAACTGATTTCATCGTTAACTGATTTCATCTTCATTTAACTGATTTCATCGTTAATTGATTTCATCGTTAACTGATTTCATCGTTAACTGATTTCATCTTTAACTGATTTCATCGTTAACTGATTTCATCTTCATTTAACTGATTTCATTTTCATTCTTCATTTAACAGATTTCATCGTTAACTGATTTCATCGTTAACTGATTTCATCGTTAACTGATTTCATCTTCATTTAACTGATTTCATCGTTAACTGATTTCATCGTTAACTGATTTCATCGTTAACTGATTTCATCGTTAACTGATTTCATCTTCATTTAACTGATTCCATCGTTAACTGATTTCATCTTTAACTGATTTCATCATTAACTGATTTCATCTTCATTTAACTGATTTCATCGTTAACTGATTTCATCGTTAACTGATTTCATTTTCATTCTTCACTTAACTGATTTCATCGTTAACTGATTTCATCTTTAACTGATTTCATCGTTAACTGATTTAATCTTCATGTAACTGATTTCATCTTTAACTGATTTCATCGTTAACTGATTTCATCTTCATTTAACTGATTTCATCTTCATTTAACTGATTTCATCGTTAACTGATTTCATCTTCATTTAACTGATTCCATCGTTAACTGATTTCATCGTTTACTGATTTCATCGTTAACTGATTTCATCTTCATTTAACTGATTTCATTTTCATTCTTCATTTAACTGATTTCATCGTTAACTGATTTAATCTTCATGTAACTGATTTCATCGTTAACTGATTTCATCGTTAACTGATTTCATCTTCATTTAACTGATTTCATCGTTAACTGATTTCATCTTCATTTAACTGATTTCATCGTTAACTGATTTCATCGTTAACTGATTTCATCTTTAACTGATTTCATCGTTAACTGATTTCATCTTCATTTAACTGATTTAATCTTCATTTAACTGATTTCATCGTTAACTGATTTCATCTTCATTTAACTGATTCCATCGTTAACTGATTTCATCGTTAACTGATTTCATCGTTAACTGATTTCATCTTCATTTAACTGATTTCATTTTCATTCTTCATTTAAATGATTTCATCGTTAACTGATTTCATTTTTAACTGATTTCATCGTTAACTGATTTCATCTTCATTTAACTGATTTCATCGTTAACTGATTTCATCGTTAACTGATTTCATCTTCATTTAACTGATTTCATCGTTAACTGATTCCATCGTTAACTGATTTCATCTTTAACTGATTTCATCGTTAACTGATTTCATCTTCATTTAACTGATTTCATCGTTAACTGATTTCATCTTCATTTAACTGATTTCATCGTTAACTGATTTCATCGTTAACTGATTTCATCTTCATTTAACTGATTTCATCTTCATTTAACTGATTTCATCGTTAACTGATTTCATCGTTAACTGATTTCATCTTCATTTAACTGATTCCATCGTTAACTGATTTCATCGTTAACTGATTTCATCTTCATTTAACTGATTTCATTTTCATTCTTCATTTAAATGATTTCATCGTTAACTGATTTCATTTTTAACTGATTTCATCGTTAACTGATTTCATCTTCATTTAACTGATTTCATCGTTAACTGATTTCATCTTCATTTAACTGATTTCATCGTTAACTGATTTCATCGTTAACTGATTTCATCGTTAACTGATTTCATCTTTAACTGATTTCATCTTCATTTAACTGATTTCATCTTCATTTAACTGATTTCATCGTTAACTGATTCCATCGTTAACTGATTTCATCTTTAACTGATTTCATCGTTAACTGATTTCATCTTCATTTAACTGATTTCATCGTTAACTGATTTCATCTTCATTTAACTGATTTCATCGTTAACTGATTTCATCGTTAACTGATTTCATCTTCATTTAACTGATTCCATCGTTAACTGATTTCATCGTTAACTGATTTCATCTTCATTTAACTGATTTCATTTTCATTCTTCATTTAAATGATTTCATCGTTAACTGATTTCATTTTTAACTGATTTCATCGTTAACTGATTTCATCTTCATTTAACTGATTTCATCGTTAACTGATTTCATCTTCATTTAACTGATTTCATCGTTAACTGATTTCATCGTTAACTGATTTCATCTTCATTTAACTGATTCCATCGTTAACTGATTTCATCGTTAACTGATTTCATCTTTAACTGATTTCATCGTTAACTGATTTCATCTTCATTTAACTGATTTCATCGTTAACTGATTTCATCTTCATTTAACTGATTTCATCGTTAACTGATTTCATCGTTAACTGATTTCATCTTCATTTAACTGATTTCATCGTTAACTGATTTCATCGTTAACTGATTCCATCGTTAACTGATTTCATCGTTAACTGATTTCATCGTTAACTGATTTCATCGTTAACTGATTTCATCTTTAACTGATTTCATCGTTAACTGATTTCATCTTCATTTAACTGATTTAATCTTCATTTAACTGATTTCATCGTTAACTGATTTCATCTTCATTTAACTGATTCCATCGTTAACTGATTTCATCGTTAACTGATTTCATCGTTAACTGATTTCATCTTCATTTAACTGATTTCATTTTCATTCTTCATTTAAATGATTTCATCGTTAACTGATTTCATTTTTAACTGATTTCATCGTTAACTGATTTCATCTTCATTTAACTGATTTCATCGTTAACTGATTTCATCTTCATTTAACTGATTTCATCGTTAACTGATTCCATCGTTAACTGATTTCATCTTTAACTGATTTCATCGTTAACTGATTTCATCTTCATTTAACTGATTTCATCGTTAACTGATTTCATCTTCATTTAACTGATTTCATCGTTAACTGATTTCATCGTTAACTGATTTCATCGTTAACTGATTTCATCTTCATTTAACTGATTTCATCTTCATTTAACTGATTTCATCGTTAACTGATTTCATCGTTAACTGATTTCATCTTCATTTAACTGATTCCATCGTTAACTGATTTCATCGTTAACTGATTTCATCTTCATTTAACTGATTTCATTTTCATTCTTCATTTAAATGATTTCATCGTTAACTGATTTCATTTTTAACTGATTTCATCGTTAACTGATTTCATCTTCATTTAACTGATTTCATCGTTAACTGATTTCATCTTCATTTAACTGATTTCATCGTTAACTGATTTCATCGTTAACTGATTTCATCGTTAACTGATTTCATCTTTAACTGATTTCATCTTCATTTAACTGATTTCATCGTTAACTGATTCCATCGTTAACTGATTTCATCTTTAACTGATTTCATCGTTAACTGATTTCATCTTCATTTAACTGATTTCATCGTTAACTGATTTCATCTTCATTTAACTGATTTCATCGTTAACTGATTTCATCGTTAACTGATTTCATCGTTAACTGATTTCATCTTCATTTAACTGATTTCATCTTCATTTAACTGATTTCATCGTTAACTGATTTCATCGTTAACTGATTTCATCTTCATTTAACTGATTCCATCGTTAACTGATTTCATCGTTAACTGATTTCATCTTCATTTAACTGATTTCATCGTTAACTGATTTCATCTTCATTTAACTGATTCCATCGTTAACTGATTTCATCGTTAACTGATTTCATCGTTAACTGATTTCATCTTCATTTAACTGATTCCATCGTTAACTGATTTCATCGTTAACTGATTTCATCGTTAACTGATTTCATCTTCATTTAACTGATTTCATCGTTAACTGATTTCATCGTTAACTGATTTCATCTTCATTTAACTGATTCCATCGTTAACTGATTTCATCGTTAACTGATTTCATCTTTAACTGATTTCATCGTTAACTGATTTCATCTTCATTTAACTGATTTCATCGTTAACTGATTTCATCTTCATTTAACTGATTCCATCATTAACTGATTTCATCGTTAACTGATTTCATCGTTAACTGATTTCATCTTCATTTAACTGATTTCATCGTTAACTGATTTCATCGTTAACTGATTTCATCTTCATTTAACTGATTTCATCGTTAACTGATTTCATCGTTAACTGATTTCATCGTTAACTGATTCCATCGTTAACTGATTTCATCGTTAACTGATTCCATCGTTAACTGATTTCATCTTCATTTAACTGATTTCATCGTTAACTGATTTCATCGTTAACTGATTTCATCTTCATTTAACTGATTTCATCGTTAACTGATTTCATCGTTAACTGATTCCATCGTTAACTGATTTCATCTTTAACTGATTTCATCGTTAATTGATTTCATCTTCATTTAACTGATTTCATCGTTAACTGATTTCATCGTTAACTGATTTCATCTTCATTTAACTGATTCCATCGTTAACTGATTTCATCGTTAACTGATTTCATCTTTAACTGATTTCATCGTTAACTGATTTCATCTTCATTTAACTGATTTCATCTTCATTTAACTGATTTCATCGTTAACTGATTTCATCGTTAACTGATTCCATCGTTAACTGATTTCTTCGTTAACTGATTTCATCTTCATTTAACTGATTTCATCGTTAACTGATTTCATCTTCATTTAACTGATTTCATCGTTAACTGATTTCATCGTTAACTGATTTCATCGTTAACTGATTTCATCTTCATTTAACTGATTTCATCGTTAACTGATTTCATCTTTAACTGATTTCATCGTTAACTGATTTCATCTTTAACTGATTTCATCGTTAACTGATTTCATCTTCATTTAACTGATTTCATCTTCATTTAACTGATTTCATTTTCATTCTTCATTTAACAGATTTCATCGTTAACTGATTTCATCGTTAACTGATTTCATCGTTAACTGATTTCATCTTCATTTAACTGATTTCATCGTTAACTGATTTCATCGTTAACTGATTTCATCATTAACTGATTTCATCGTTAACTGATTTCATCTTCATTTAACTGATTTCATCGTTAACTGATTTCATCGTTAACTGATTTCATCGTTAACTGATTTCATCTTTAACTGATTTCATCTTCATTTAACTGATTTCATCTTCATTTAACTGATTTCATCGTTAACTGATTCCATCGTTAACTGATTTCATCTTTAACTGATTTCATCGTTAACTGATTTCATCTTCATTTAACTGATTTCATCGTTAACTGATTTCATCTTCATTTAACTGATTTCATCGTTAACTGATTTCATCGTTAACTGATTTCATCTTCATTTAACTGATTCCATCGTTAACTGATTTCATCTTCATTTAACTGATTTCATTTTCATTCTTCATTTAAATGATTTCATCGTTAACTGATTTCATCTTTAACTGATTTCATCGTTAACTGATTTCATCTTCATTTAACTGATTTCATTTTCATTCTTCATTTAAATGATTTCATCGTTAACTGATTTCATTTTTAACTGATTTCATCGTTAACTGATTTCATCTTCATTTAACTGATTTCATCGTTAACTGATTTCATCTTCATTTAACTGATTTCATCGTTAACTGATTTCATCGTTAACTGATTTCATCGTTAACTGATTTCATCTTTAACTGATTTCATCTTCATTTAACTGATTTCATCTTCATTTAACTGATTTCATCGTTAACTGATTCCATCGTTAACTGATTTCATCTTTAACTGATTTCATCGTTAACTGATTTCATCTTCATTTAACTGATTTCATCGTTAACTGATTTCATCTTCATTTAACTGATTTCATCGTTAACTGATTTCATCGTTAACTGATTTCATCGTTAACTGATTTCATCTTCATTTAACTGATTTCATCGTTAACTGATTTCATCTTCATTTAACTGATTTCATCTTCATTTAACTGATTTCATCGTTAACTGATTTCATCGTTAACTGATTTCATCGTTAACTGATTTCATCGTTAACTGATTTCATCTTCATTTAACTGATTTCATCGTTAACTGATTTCATCTTCATTTAACTGATTCCATCGTTAACTGATTTCATCGTTAACTGATTTCATCGTTAACTGATTTCATCTTCATTTAACTGATTCCATCGTTAACTGATTTCATCGTTAACTGATTTCATCGTTAACTGATTTCATCTTCATTTAACTGATTTCATCGTTAACTGATTTCATCGTTAACTGATTTCATCTTCATTTAACTGATTCCATCGTTAACTGATTTCATCGTTAACTGATTTCATCTTTAACTGATTTCATCGTTAACTGATTTCATCTTCATTTAACTGATTTCATCGTTAACTGATTTCATCGTTAACTGATTCCATCGTTAACTGATTTCATCGTTAACTGATTCCATCGTTAACTGATTTCATCTTCATTTAACTGATTTCATCGTTAACTGATTTCATCGTTAACTGATTTCATCTTCATTTAACTGATTTCATCGTTAACTGATTTCATCGTTAACTGATTCCATCGTTAACTGATTTCATCTTTAACTGATTTCATCGTTAACTGATTTCATCGTTAACTGATTTCATCTTTAACTGATTTCATCGTTAACTGATTTCATCTTCATTTAACTGATTTAATCTTCATTTAACTGATTTCATCGTTAACTGATTTCATCTTCATTTAACTGATTCCATCGTTAACTGATTTCATCGTTAACTGATTTCATCGTTAACTGATTTCATCTTCATTTAACTGATTTCATTTTCATTCTTCATTTAAATGATTTCATCGTTAACTGATTTCATTTTTAACTGATTTCATCGTTAACTGATTTCATCTTCATTTAACTGATTTCATCGTTAACTGATTTCATCTTCATTTAACTGATTTCATCGTTAACTGATTCCATCGTTAACTGATTTCATCTTTAACTGATTTCATCGTTAACTGATTTCATCTTCATTTAACTGATTTCATCGTTAACTGATTTCATCTTCATTTAACTGATTTCATCGTTAACTGATTTCATCGTTAACTGATTTCATCGTTAACTGATTTCATCTTCATTTAACTGATTTCATCTTCATTTAACTGATTTCATCGTTAACTGATTTCATCGTTAACTGATTTCATCTTCATTTAACTGATTCCATCGTTAACTGATTTCATCGTTAACTGATTTCATCTTTAACTGATTTCATCGTTAACTGATTTCATCTTCATTTAACTGATTTCATCGTTAACTGATTTCATCTTCATTTAACTGATTCCATCATTAACTGATTTCATCGTTAACTGATTTCATCGTTAACTGATTTCATCTTCATTTAACTGATTTCATCGTTAACTGATTTCATCGTTAACTGATTTCATCTTCATTTAACTGATTTCATCGTTAACTGATTTCATCGTTAACTGATTTCATCGTTAACTGATTCCATCGTTAACTGATTTCATCGTTAACTGATTCCATCGTTAACTGATTTCATCTTCATTTAACTGATTTCATCGTTAACTGATTTCATCGTTAACTGATTTCATCTTCATTTAACTGATTTCATCGTTAACTGATTTCATCGTTAACTGATTCCATCGTTAACTGATTTCATCTTTAACTGATTTCATCGTTAATTGATTTCATCTTCATTTAACTGATTTCATCGTTAACTGATTTCATCGTTAACTGATTTCATCTTCATTTAACTGATTCCATCGTTAACTGATTTCATCGTTAACTGATTTCATCTTTAACTGATTTCATCGTTAACTGATTTCATCTTCATTTAACTGATTTCATCTTCATTTAACTGATTTCATCGTTAACTGATTTCATCGTTAACTGATTCCATCGTTAACTGATTTCTTCGTTAACTGATTTCATCTTCATTTAACTGATTTCATCGTTAACTGATTTCATCTTCATTTAACTGATTTCATCGTTAACTGATTTCATCGTTAACTGATTTCATCGTTAACTGATTTCATCTTCATTTAACTGATTTCATCGTTAACTGATTTCATCTTTAACTGATTTCATCGTTAACTGATTTCATCTTTAACTGATTTCATCGTTAACTGATTTCATCTTCATTTAACTGATTTCTTCTTCATTTAACTGATTTCATTTTCATTCTTCATTTAACAGATTTCATCGTTAACTGATTTCATCGTTAACTGATTTCATCGTTAACTGATTTCATCTTCATTTAACTGATTTCATCGTTAACTGATTTCATCGTTAACTGATTTCATCATTAACTGATTTCATCGTTAACTGATTTCATCTTCATTTAACTGATTTCATCGTTAACTGATTTCATCGTTAACTGATTTCATCGTTAACTGATTTCATCTTCATTTAACTGATTCCATCGTTAACTGATTTCATCTTTAACTGATTTCATCATTAACTGATTTCATCTTCATTTAACTGATTTCATCGTTAACTGATTTCATCGTTAACTGATTTCATTTTCATTCTTCACTTAACTGATTTCATCGTTAACTGATTTCATCTTTAACTGATTTCATCGTTAACTGATTTCATCTTCATTTAACTGATTCCATCGTTAACTGATTTCATCGTTAACTGATTTCATCTTTAACTGATTTCATCTTCATTTAACTGATTTCATCGTTAACTGATTTCATCGTTAACTGATTCCATCGTTAACTGATTTCATCTTTAACTGATTTCATCGTTAACTGATTTCATCTTTAACTGATTTCATCGTTAACTGATTTCATCTTCATTTAACTGATTCCATCGTTAACTGATTTCATCGTTAACTGATTTCATCGTTAACTGATTTCATCTTCATTTAACTGATTTCATTTTCATTCTTCATTTAACTGATTTCATCGTTAACTGATTTCATCGTTAACTGATTTCATCTTCATTTAACTGATTTCATCGTTAACTGATTTCATCGTTAATTGATTTCATCGTTAACTGATTTCATCTTCATTCTTCATTTAACTGATTTCATCGTTAACTGATTTCATCTTCATTTAACTGATTTCATCGTTAACTGATTTCATCGTTAACTGATTTCATCGTTAACTGATTTCATCTTCATTTAACTGATTTCATCGTTAACTGATTTCATCTTCATTCTTCATTTAACTGATTTCATCTTTAACTGATTTCATCGTTAACTGATTTCATCTTCATTTAACTGATTTCATCGTTAATTGATTTCATCGTTAACTGATTTCATCGTTAACTGATTTCATCTTCATTTAACTGATTTCATCGTTAACTGATTTCATCGTTAACTGATTTCATCTTTAACTGATTTCATCTTCATTTAACTGATTTCATCGTTAACTGATTTCATCGTTAACTGATTTCATCTTCATTTAACTGATTTCATCTTCATTTAACTGATTTCATCGTTAACTGATTTCATCGTTAACTGATTTCATCTTTAACTGATTTCATCTTTAACTGATTTCATCGTTAACTGATTTCATCTTCATTTAACTGATTTCATCGTTAACTGATTCCATCGTTAACTGATTTCATCGTTAACTGATTTCATCTTTAACTGATTTCATCGTTAACTGATTTCATCTTCATTTAACTGATTTCATCGTTAACTGATTCCATCGTTAACTGATTTCATCTTCATTTAACTGATTCCATCGTTAACTGATTCCATCGTTAACTGATTTCATCGTTAACTGATTTCATCTTCATTTAACTGATTTCATTTTCATTCTTCATTTAACTGATTTCATCGTTAACTGATTTCATCGTTAACTGATTTCATCTTCATTTAACTGATTTCATCGTTAACTGATTTCATCGTTAACTGATTTCATCGTTAACTGATTTCATCTTCATTTAACTGATTTCATCGTTAACTGATTTCATCTTCATTTAACTGATTCCATCGTTAACTGATTTCATCGTTAACTGATTTCATCTTCATTTAACTGATTTCATCGTTTACTGATTTCATCGTTAACTGATTCCATCGTTAACTGATTCCATCGTGAACTGATTTCACCGTGAACTGATTTCATCTTCATTTAACTGATTCCATCGTTAACTGATTTCATCGTTAACTGATTTCATCGTTAACTGATTTCATCGTTAACTGATTCCATCGTTAACTGATTTCACCGTGAACTGATTTCATCTTCATTTAACTGATTCCATCGTTAACTGATTTCATCGTTAACTGATTTCATCGTTAACTGATTTCATCGTTAACTGATTTCATCTTCATTTAACTGATTTCATCGTTAACTGATTTCATCGTTAACTGATTTCATCGTTAACTGATTTCATCTTCATTCTTCATTTAACTGATTTCATCTTTAACTGATTTCATCGTTAACTGATTTCATCTTCATTTAACTGATTTCATCGTTAATTGATTTCATCGTTAACTGATTTCATCGTTAACTGATTTCATCTTCATTTAACTGATTTCATCGTTAACTGATTTCATCGTTAACTGATTTCATCTTTAACTGATTTCATCTTCATTTAACTGATTTCATCGTTAACTGATTTCATCTTCATTTAATTGATTTCATCGTTAACTGATTTCATCGTTAACTGATTTCATCTTCATTTAACTGATTTCATCGTTAACTGATTTCATCGTTAACTGATTCCATCGTTAACTGATTTCATCGTTAACTGATTTCATCTTCATTTAACTGATTTCATCGTTAACTGATTTCATCGTTAACTGATTTCATCTTTAACTGATTTCATCGTTAACTGATTTCATCTTCATTTAACTGATTTCATCGTTAACTGATTTCATCGTTAACTGATTTCATCTTTAACTGATTTCATCGTTAACTGATTTCCTCTTCATTTAACTGATTTCATCGTTAACTGATTTCATCGTTAACTGATTTCATCTTCATTTAACTGATTTCATCGTTAACTGATTTCATCGTTAACTGATTCCATCGTTAACTGATTTCATCTTTAACTGATTTCATCGTTAACTGATTTCATCTTCATTTAACTGATTTCATCGTTAAGTGATTTCATCGTTAACTGATTTCATCGTTAACTGATTTCATCTTCATTTAACTGATTTCATTGTTAACTGATTCCATCGTTAACTGATTTCATCGTTAACTGATTTCATCGTTAACTGATTTCATCTTCATTTAACTGATTTCATTTTCATTCTTCATTTAACTGATTTCATCGTTAACTGATTTCATCGTTAACTGATTTCATCTTCATTTAACTGATTTCATCGTTAACTGATTTCATCGTTAACTGATTTCATCTTTAACTGATTTCATCGTTAACTGATTTCATCTTCATTTAACTGATTTCATCGTTAACTGATTTCATCTTCATTTAATTGATTTCATCGTTAACTGATTTCATCGTTAACTGATTTCATCGTTAACTGATTTCATCTTCATTTAACTGATTTCATCGTTAACTGATTTCATCGTTAACTGATTTCATCGTTAACTGATTTCATCTTCATTTAACTGATTTCATCGTTAACTGATTTCATCGTTAACTGATTTCATCGTTAACTGATTTCATCTTCATTTAACTGATTTCATCGTTAACTGATTTCATCTTTAACTGATTTCATCGTTAACTGATTTCATCTTCATTTAACTGATTTCATCGTTAACTGATTTCATCGTTAACTGATTTCATCTTTAACTGATTTCATCGTTAACTGATTTCATCTTCATTTAACTGATTTCATCGTTAACTGATTTCATCTTCATTTAACTGATTTCATCGTTAACTGATTTCATCGTTAACTGATTTCATCTTCATTTAACTGATTCCATCGTTAACTGATTTCATCGTTAACTGATTTCATCGTTAACTGATTTCATCTTCATTTAACTGATTTCATCGTTAACTGATTTCATCGTTAACTGATTTCATCTTTAACTGATTTCATCGTTAACTGATTTCATCTTCATTTAACTGATTTCATCGTTAACTGATTTCATCGTTAACTGATTTCATCTTCATTTAACTGATTTCATCGTTAACTGATTTCATCGTTAACTGATTCCATCGTTAACTGATTTCATCGTTAACTGATTTCATCGTTAACTGATTTCATCTTCATTTAACTGATTTCATCGTTAACTGATTTCATCTTCATTTAACTGATTTCATCGTTAACTGATTTCATCGTTAACTGATTTCATCGTTAACTGATTTCATCTTCATTTAACTGATTTCATTTTCATTCTTCATTTAACTGATTTCATCGTTAACTGATTTCATCTTCATTTAATTGATTTCATCGTTAACTGATTTCATCGTTAACTGATTTCATCGTTAACTGATTTCATCTTCATTTAACTGATTTCATCGTTAACTGATTTCATCGTTAACTGATTTCATCTTCATTTAACTGATTTCATCGTTAACTGATTTCATCGTTAACTGATTTCATCGTTAACTGATTTCATCTTCATTTAACTGATTTCATCGTTAACTGATTTCATCGTTAACTGATTCCATCGTTAACTGATTTCATCGTTAACTGATTTCATCGTTAACTGATTTCATCTTCATTTAACTGATTTCATCTTCATTTAACTGATTTCATCGTTAACTGATTTCATCGTTAACTGATTTCATCGTTAACTGATTTCATCTTCATTTAACTGATTTCATTTTCATTCTTCATTTAACTGATTTCATCGTTAACTGATTTCATCTTCATTTAACTGATTTCATCGTTAACTGATTTCATCTTCATTTAATTGATTTCATCGTTAACTGATTTCATCGTTAACTGATTTCATCGTTAACTGATTTCATCTTCATTTAACTGATTTCATCGTTAACTGATTTCATCGTTAACTGATTCCATCGTTAACTGATTTCATCGTTAACTGATTTCATCTTCATTTAACTGATTTCATCGTTAACTGATTTCATCGTTAACTGATTTCATCTTCATTTAACTGATTTCATTGTTAACTGATTTCATCGTTAACTGATTTCATCTTCATTTAACTGATTTCATCGTTAACTGATTTCATCGTTAACTGATTTCATCGTTAACTGATTTCATCTTCATTTAACTGATTTCATTTTCATTCTTCATTTAACTGATTTCATCGTTAACTGATTTCATCTTCATTTAACTGATTTCATCGTTAACTGATTTCATCGTTAACTGATTTCATCGTTAACTGATTTCATCTTCATTTAACTGATTTCATCGTTAACTGATTTCATCTTCATTTAATTGATTTCATCGTTAACTGATTTCATCGTTAACTGATTTCATCGTTAACTGATTTCATCTTCATTTAACTGATTTCATCGTTAACTGATTTCATCGTTAACTGATTTCATCTTCATTTAACTGATTTCATTTTCATTCTTCATTTAACTGATTTCATCGTTAACTGATTTCATCTTCATTTAATTGATTTCATCGTTAACTGATTTCATCGTTAACTGATTTCATCGTTAACTGATTTCATCTTCATTTAACTGATTTCATCGTTAACTGATTTCATCGTTAACTGATTTCATCGTTAACTGATTTCATCTTCATTTAACTGATTTCATCGTTAACTGATTTCATCGTTAATTGATTTCATCGTTAACTGATTTCATTTTCATTCTTCATTTAACTGATTTCATCGTTAACTGATTTCATCGTTAACTGATTTCATCTTCATTTAACTGATTTCATCGTTAACTGATTTCATCGTTAATTGATTTCATCGTTAACTGATTTCATCTTCATTCTTCATTTAACTGATTTCATCGTTAACTGATTTCATCTTCATTTAACTGATTTCATCGTTAACTGATTTCATCTTCATTTAACTGATTTCATCGTTAACTGATTTCATCGTTAACTGATTTCATCTTTAACTGATTTCATCGTTAACTGATTTCATCTTCATTTAACTGATTTCATCGTTAACTGATTTCATCTTCATTTAATTGATTTCATCGTTAACTGATTTCATCGTTAACTGATTTCATCGTTAACTGATTTCATCGTTAACTGATTTCATCTTCATTTAACTGATTTCATCGTTAACTGATTTCATCGTTAACTGATTTCATCTTCATTTAACTGATTTCATTTTCATTCTTCATTTAACTGATTTCATCGTTAACTGATTTCATCTTCATTTAATTGATTTCATCGTTAACTGATTTCATCGTTAACTGATTTCATCGTTAACTGATTTCATCTTCATTTAACTGATTTCATCGTTAACTGATTTCATCGTTAACTGATTTCATCGTTAACTGATTTCATCTTCATTTAACTGATTTCATCGTTAACTGATTTCATCGTTAACTGATTTCATCTTCATTTAACTGATTTCATCGTTAACTGATTTCATCGTTAATTGATTTCATCGTTAACTGATTTCATTTTCATTCTTCATTTAACTGATTTCATCGTTAACTGATTTCATCGTTAACTGATTTCATCTTCATTTAACTGATTTCATCGTTAACTGATTTCATCGTTAATTGATTTCATCGTTAACTGATTTCATCTTCATTCTTCATTTAACTGATTTCATCGTTAACTGATTTCATCTTCATTTAACTGATTTCATCGTTAACTGATTTCATCGTTAACTGATTTCATCGTTAACTGATTTCATCTTCATTTAACTGATTTCATCGTTAACTGATTTCATCTTCATTCTTCATTTAACTGATTTCATCTTTAACTGATTTCATCGTTAACTGATTTCATCTTCATTTAACTGATTTCATCGTTAATTGATTTCATCGTTAACTGATTTCATCGTTAACTGATTTCATCTTCATTTAACTGATTTCATCGTTAACTGATTTCATCGTTAACTGATTTCATCTTTAACTGATTTCATCTTCATTTAACTGATTTCATCGTTAACTGATTTCATCGTTAACTGATTTCATCGTTAACTGATTTCATCTTCATTTAACTGATTTCATTGTTAACTGATTTCATCGTTAACTGATTTCATCTTCATTTAACTGATTTCATCGTTAACTGATTTCATCGTTAACTGATTTCATCGTTAACTGATTTCATCTTTAACTGATTTCATCGTTAACTGATTTCATCTTCATTTAACTGATTTCATCGTTAACTGATTTCATCTTCATTTAATTGATTTCATCGTTAACTGATTTCATCGTTAACTGATTTCATCGTTAACTGATTTCATCTTCATTTAACTGATTTCATCGTTAACTGATTTCATCGTTAACTGATTTCATCTTCATTTAACTGATTTCATTTTCATTCTTCATTTAACTGATTTCATCGTTAACTGATTTCATCTTCATTTAATTGATTTCATCGTTAACTGATTTCATCGTTAACTGATTTCATCGTTAACTGATTTCATCTTCATTTAACTGATTTCATCGTTAACTGATTTCATCGTTAACTGATTTCATCGTTAACTGATTTCATCTTCATTTAACTGATTTCATCGTTAACTGATTTCATCGTTAACTGATTTCATCTTCATTTAACTGATTTCATCGTTAACTGATTTCATCGTTAATTGATTTCATCGTTAACTGATTTCATTTTCATTCTTCATTTAACTGATTTCATCGTTAACTGATTTCATCGTTAACTGATTTCATCTTCATTTAACTGATTTCATCGTTAACTGATTTCATCGTTAATTGATTTCATCGTTAACTGATTTCATCTTCATTCTTCATTTAACTGATTTCATCGTTAACTGATTTCATCTTCATTTAACTGATTTCATCGTTAACTGATTTCATCGTTAACTGATTTCATCGTTAACTGATTTCATCTTCATTTAACTGATTTCATCGTTAACTGATTTCATCTTCATTCTTCATTTAACTGATTTCATCTTTAACTGATTTCATCGTTAACTGATTTCATCTTCATTTAACTGATTTCATCGTTAATTGATTTCATCGTTAACTGATTTCATCGTTAACTGATTTCATCTTCATTTAATTGATTTCATCGTTAACTGATTTCATCGTTAACTGATTTCATCGTTAACTGATTTCATCTTCATTTAACTGATTTCATCGTTAACTGATTTCATCGTTAACTGATTTCATCTTCATTTAACTGATTTCATCGTTAACTGATTTCATCGTTAACTGATTTCATCTTCATTTAACTGATTTCATCGTTAACTGATTTCATCGTTAATTGATTTCATCGTTAACTGATTTCATTTTCATTCTTCATTTAACTGATTTCATCGTTAACTGATTTCATCGTTAACTGATTTCATCTTCATTTAACTGATTTCATCGTTAACTGATTTCATCGTTAATTGATTTCATCGTTAACTGATTTCATCTTCATTCTTCATTTAACTGATTTCATCGTTAACTGATTTCATCTTCATTTAACTGATTTCATCGTTAACTGATTTCATCTTCATTTAACTGATTTCATCGTTAACTGATTTCATCTTCATTCTTCATTTAACTGATTTCATCTTTAACTGATTTCATCGTTAACTGATTTCATCTTCATTTAACTGATTTCATCGTTAATTGATTTCATCGTTAACTGATTTCATCGTTAACTGATTTCATCTTCATTTAACTGATTTCATCGTTAACTGATTTCATCGTTAACTGATTTCATCTTTAACTGATTTCATCTTCATTTAACTGATTTCATCGTTAACTGATTTCATCGTTAACTGATTTCATCGTTAACTGATTTCATCTTCATTTAACTGATTTCATTGTTAACTGATTTCATCGTTAACTGATTTCATCTTCATTTAACTGATTTCATCGTTAACTGATTTCATCGTTAACTGATTTCATCGTTAACTGATTTCATCTTCATTTAACTGATTTCATTTTCATTCTTCATTTAACTGATTTCATCGTTAACTGATTTCATCTTCATTTAACTGATTTCATCGTTAACTGATTTCATCGTTAACTGATTTCATCGTTAACTGATTTCATCTTTAACTGATTTCATCGTTAACTGATTTCATCTTCATTTAACTGATTTCATCGTTAACTGATTTCATCTTCATTTAATTGATTTCATCGTTAACTGATTTCATCGTTAACTGATTTCATCGTTAACTGATTTCATCTTCATTTAACTGATTTCATCGTTAACTGATTTCATCGTTAACTGATTTCATCTTCATTTAACTGATTTCATTTTCATTCTTCATTTAACTGATTTCATCGTTAACTGATTTCATCTTCATTTAATTGATTTCATCGTTAACTGATTTCATCGTTAACTGATTTCATCGTTAACTGATTTCATCTTCATTTAACTGATTTCATCGTTAACTGATTTCATCGTTAACTGATTTCATCTTCATTTAACTGATTTCATCGTTAACTGATTTCATCGTTAATTGATTTCATCGTTAACTGATTTCATCTTCATTCTTCATTTAACTGATTTCATCGTTAACTGATTTCATCTTCATTTAACTGATTTCATCGTTAACTGATTTCATCGTTAACTGATTTCATCGTTAACTGATTTCATCGTTAACTGATTTCATCTTCATTTAACTGATTTCATTGTTAACTGATTTCATCGTTAACTGATTTCATCTTCATTTAACTGATTTCATCGTTAACTGATTTCATCGTTAACTGATTTCATCGTTAACTGATTTCATCTTCATTTAACTGATTTCATTTTCATTCTTCATTTAACTGATTTCATCGTTAACTGATTTCATCTTCATTTAACTGATTTCATCGTTAACTGATTTCATCGTTAACTGATTTCATCGTTAACTGATTTCATCTTTAACTGATTTCATCGTTAACTGATTTCATCTTCATTTAACTGATTTCATCGTTAACTGATTTCATCTTCATTTAATTGATTTCATCGTTAACTGATTTCATCGTTAACTGATTTCATCGTTAACTGATTTCATCTTCATTTAACTGATTTCATCGTTAACTGATTTCATCGTTAACTGATTTCATCTTCATTTAACTGATTTCATTTTCATTCTTCATTTAACTGATTTCATCGTTAACTGATTTCATCTTCATTTAATTGATTTCATCGTTAACTGATTTCATCGTTAACTGATTTCATCGTTAACTGATTTCATCTTCATTTAACTGATTTCATCGTTAACTGATTTCATCGTTAACTGATTTCATCGTTAACTGATTTCATCTTCATTTAACTGATTTCATCGTTAACTGATTTCATCGTTAACTGATTTCATCTTCATTTAACTGATTTCATCGTTAACTGATTTCATCGTTAATTGATTTCATCGTTAACTGATTTCATTTTCATTCTTCATTTAACTGATTTCATCGTTAACTGATTTCATCGTTAACTGATTTCATCTTCATTTAACTGATTTCATCGTTAACTGATTTCATCGTTAATTGATTTCATCGTTAACTGATTTCATCTTCATTCTTCATTTAACTGATTTCATCGTTAACTGATTTCATCTTCATTTAACTGATTTCATCGTTAACTGATTTCATCGTTAACTGATTTCATCGTTAACTGATTTCATCTTCATTTAACTGATTTCATCGTTAACTGATTTCATCGTTAACTGATTTCATCTTCATTTAATTGATTTCATCGTTAACTGATTTCATCGTTAACTGATTTCATCGTTAACTGATTTCATCTTCATTTAACTGATTTCATCGTTAACTGATTTCATCTTCATTTAACTGATTTCATCGTTAACTGATTTCATCGTTAACTGATTTCATCTTCATTTAACTGATTTCATCGTTAACTGATTTCATCGTTAATTGATTTCATCGTTAACTGATTTCATTTTCATTCTTCATTTAACTGATTTCATCGTTAACTGATTTCATCGTTAACTGATTTCATCTTCATTTAACTGATTTCATCGTTAACTGATTTCATCGTTAATTGATTTCATCGTTAACTGATTTCATCTTCATTCTTCATTTAACTGATTTCATCGTTAACTGATTTCATCTTCATTTAACTGATTTCATCGTTAACTGATTTCATCGTTAACTGATTTCATCGTTAACTGATTTCATCTTCATTTAACTGATTTCATCGTTAACTGATTTCATCTTCATTCTTCATTTAATTGATTTCATCGTTAACTGATTTCATCTTCATTCTTCATTTAACTGATTTCATCGTTAACTGATTTCATCTTCATTTAACTGATTTCATTTTCATTCTTCATTTAACTGATTTCATCGTTAACTGATTTCATCTTCATTTAACTGATTTCATCGTTAACTGATTTCATCTTCATTTAACTGATTTCATCGTTAACTGATTTCATCGTTAACTGATTTCATCTTTAACTGATTTCATCGTTAACTGATTTCATCTTCATTTAACTGATTTCATCGTTAACTGATTTCATCTTCATTTAACTGATTCCATCGTTAACTGATTTCATCGTTAACTGATTTCATCTTCATTTAACTGATTTCATCGTTAACTGATCTCATCGTTAACTGATCCCATCGTTAACTGATTCCATCGTTAACTGATTTCACCGTGAACTGATTTCATCTTCATTTAACTGATTCCATCGTTAACTGATTTCATCGTTAACTGATTTCATCGTTAACTGATTTCATCGTTAACTGATTTCATCTTCATTTAACTGATTTCATCGTTAACTGATTTCATCGTTAACTGATTTCATCTTCATTTAACTGATTTCATCTTCATTTAACTGATTTCATCGTTAATTGATTTCATCGTTAACTGATTTCATCGTTAACTGATTTCATCTTCATTTAACTGATTTCATCGTTAACTGATTTCATCTTTAACTGATTTCATCTTCATTTAACTGATTTCATCGTTAACTGATTTCATCGTTAACTGATTTCATCGTTAACTGATTTCATCGTTAACTGATTTCATCTTCATTTAACTGATTTCATTGTTAACTGATTTCATCGTTAACTGATTTCATCGTTAACTGATTTCATCGTTAACTGATTTCATCGTTAACTGATTTCATCTTCATTTAACTGATTTCATTTTCATTCTTCATTTAACTGATTTCATCGTTAACTGATTTCATCTTCATTTAACTGATTTCATCGTTAACTGATTTCATCGTTAACTGATTTCATCTTTAACTGATTTCATCGTTAACTGATTTCATCGTTAACTGATTTCATCGTTAACTGATTTCATCTTCATTTAACTGATTTCATTTTCATTCTTCATTTAACTGATTTCATCGTTAACTGATTTCATCTTCATTTAACTGATTTCATCGTTAACTGATTTCATCGTTAACTGATTTAATCTTTAACTGATTTCATCGTTAACTGATTTCATCTTCATTTAACTGATTTCATCGTTAACTGATTTCATCTTCATTTAATTGATTTCATCGTTAATTGATTTCATCGTTAACTGATTTCATCGTTAACTGATTTCATCTTCATTTAACTGATTTCATCGTTAACTGATTTCATCGTTAACTGATTTCATCTTTAACTGATTTCATCTTCATTTAACTGATTTCATCGTTAACTGATTTCATCGTTAACTGATTTCATCTTCATTTAACTGATTTCATCTTCATTTAACTGATTTCATCGTTAACTGATTTCATCGTTAACTGATTTCATCTTCATTTAATTGATTTCATCGTTAACTGATTTCATCGTTAACTGATTTCATCGTTAACTGATTTCATCTTCATTTAACTGATTTCATCGTTAACTGATTTCATCTTCATTTAACTGATTTCATCGTTAACTGATTTCATCGTTAACTGATTTCATCTTCATTTAACTGATTTCATCGTTAACTGATTTCATCGTTAATTGATTTCATCGTTAACTGATTTCATTTTCATTCTTCATTTAACTGATTTCATCGTTAACTGATTTCATCGTTAACTGATTTCATCTTCATTTAACTGATTTCATCGTTAACTGATTTCATCGTTAATTGATTTCATCGTTAACTGATTTCATCTTCATTCTTCATTTAACTGATTTCATCGTTAACTGATTTCATCTTCATTTAACTGATTTCATCGTTAACTGATTTCATCGTTAACTGATTTCATCGTTAACTGATTTCATCTTCATTTAACTGATTTCATCGTTAACTGATTTCATCTTCATTCTTCATTTAATTGATTTCATCGTTAACTGATTTCATCTTCATTCTTCATTTAACTGATTTCATCGTTAACTGATTTCATCTTCATTTAACTGATTTCATCGTTAACTGATTTCATCGTTAACTGATTTCATCGTTAACTGATTTCATCTTCATTTAACTGATTTCATCTTCATTTAACTGATTTCATCGTTAATTGATTTCATCGTTAACTGATTTCATCGTTAACTGATTTCATCTTCATTTAACTGATTTCATCGTTAACTGATTTCATCTTTAACTGATTTCATCTTCATTTAACTGATTTCATCGTTAACTGATTTCATCGTTAACTGATTTCATCGTTAACTGATTTCATCTTCATTTAACTGATTTCATTGTTAACTGATTTCATCGTTAACTGATTTCATCGTTAACTGATTTCATCGTTAACTGATTTCATCGTTAACTGATTTCATCTTCATTTAACTGATTTCATTTTCATTCTTCATTTAACTGATTTCATCGTTAACTGATTTCATCTTCATTTAACTGATTTCATCGTTAACTGATTTCATCGTTAACTGATTTCATCTTTAACTGATTTCATCGTTAACTGATTTCATCGTTAACTGATTTCATCGTTAACTGATTTCATCTTCATTTAACTGATTTCATTTTCATTCTTCATTTAACTGATTTCATCGTTAACTGATTTCATCTTCATTTAACTGATTTCATCGTTAACTGATTTCATCGTTAACTGATTTAATCTTTAACTGATTTCATCGTTAACTGATTTCATCTTCATTTAACTGATTTCATCGTTAACTGATTTCATCTTCATTTAATTGATTTCATCGTTAACTGATTTCATCGTTAACTGATTTCATCGTTAACTGATTTCATCTTCATTTAACTGATTTCATCGTTAACTGATTTCATCGTTAACTGATTTCATCTTCATTTAACTGATTTCATTTTCATTCTTCATTTAACTGATTTCATCGTTAACTGATTTCATCTTCATTTAATTGATTTCATCGTTAACTGATTTCATCGTTAACTGATTTCATCGTTAACTGATTTCATCTTCATTTAACTGATTTCATCGTTAACTGATTTCATCGTTAACTGATTTCATCTTCATTTAACTGATTTCATCGTTAACTGATTTCATCGTTAATTGATTTCATCGTTAACTGATTTCATTTTCATTCTTCATTTAACTGATTTCATCGTTAACTGATTTCATCGTTAACTGATTTCATCTTCATTTAACTGATTTCATCGTTAACTGATTTCATCGTTAACTGATTTCATCTTCATTTAACTGATTTCATCGTTAACTGATTTCATCGTTAATTGATTTCATCGTTAACTGATTTCATTTTCATTCTTCATTTAACTGATTTCATCGTTAACTGATTTCATCGTTAACTGATTTCATCTTCATTTAACTGATTTCATCGTTAACTGATTTCATCGTTAATTGATTTCATCGTTAACTGATTTCATCTTCATTCTTCATTTAACTGATTTCATCGTTAACTGATTTCATCTTCATTTAACTGATTTCATCGTTAACTGATTTCATCGTTAACTGATTTCATCGTTAACTGATTTCATCTTCATTTAACTGATTTCATCGTTAACTGATTTCATCTTCATTCTTCATTTAACTGATTTCATCTTTAACTGATTTCATCGTTAACTGATTTCATCTTCATTTAACTGATTTCATCGTTAATTGATTTCATCGTTAACTGATTTCATCGTTAACTGATTTCATCTTCATTTAACTGATTTCATCGTTAACTGATTTCATCGTTAACTGATTTCATCTTTAACTGATTTCATCTTCATTTAACTGATTTCATTTTCATTCTTCATTTAACTGATTTCATCGTTAACTGATTTCATCTTCATTTAACTGATTTCATCGTTAACTGATTTCATCGTTAACTGATTTCATCGTTAACTGATTTCATCTTCATTTAACTGATTTCATTTTCATTCTTCATTTAACTGATTTCATCGTTAACTGATTTCATCTTCATTTAACTGATTTCATCGTTAACTGATTTCATCGTTAACTGATTTCATCGTTAACTGATTTCATCTTTAACTGATTTCATCGTTAACTGATTTCATCTTCATTTAACTGATTTCATCGTTAACTGATTTCATCTTCATTTAATTGATTTCATCGTTAACTGATTTCATCGTTAACTGATTTCATCGTTAACTGATTTCATCTTCATTTAACTGATTTCATCGTTAACTGATTTCATCGTTAACTGATTTCATCTTCATTTAACTGATTTCATTTTCATTCTTCATTTAACTGATTTCATCGTTAACTGATTTCATCTTCATTTAACTGATTTCATCGTTAACTGATTTCATCGTTAACTGATTTCATCGTTAACTGATTTCATCTTCATTTAACTGATTTCATTTTCATTCTTCATTTAACTGATTTCATCGTTAACTGATTTCATCTTCATTTAACTGATTTCATCGTTAACTGATTTCATCGTTAACTGATTTCATCTTCATTTAACTGATTTCATTGTTAACTGATTTCATCGTTAACTGATTTCATCTTCATTTAACTGATTTCATCGTTAACTGATTTCATCGTTAACTGATTTCATCGTTAACTGATTTCATCTTCATTTAACTGATTTCATCGTTAACTGATTTCATCGTTAATTGATTTCATCGTTAACTGATTTCATTTTCATTCTTCATTTAACTGATTTCATCGTTAACTGATTTCATCGTTAACTGATTTCATCGTTAACTGATTTCATCTTCATTTAACTGATTTCATTGTTAACTGATTTCATCGTTAACTGATTTCATCTTCATTTAACTGATTTCATCGTTAACTGATTTCATCGTTAACTGATTTCATCGTTAACTGATTTCATCTTCATTTAACTGATTTCATCGTTAACTGATTTCATCGTTAATTGATTTCATCGTTAACTGATTTCATTTTCATTCTTCATTTAACTGATTTCATCGTTAACTGATTTCATCGTTAACTGATTTCATCTTCATTTAACTGATTTCATCGTTAACTGATTTCATCGTTAATTGATTTCATCGTTAACTGATTTCATCTTCATTTAACTGATTTCATCGTTAACTGATTTCATCTTCATTTAATTGATTTCATCGTTAACTGATTTCATCGTTAACTGATTTCATCGTTAACTGATTTCATCTTCATTTAACTGATTTCATCGTTAACTGATTTCATCGTTAACTGATTTCATCTTCATTTAACTGATTTCATTTTCATTCTTCATTTAAGTGATTTCATCGTTAACTGATTTCATCTTCATTTAATTGATTTCATCGTTAACTGATTTCATCGTTAACTGATTTCATCGTTAACTGATTTCATCTTCATTTAACTGATTTCATCGTTAACTGATTTCATCGTTAACTGATTTCATCGTTAACTGATTTCATCTTCATTTAACTGATTTCATCGTTAACTGATTTCATCGTTAATTGATTTCATCGTTAACTGATTTCATTTTCATTCTTCATTTAACTGATTTCATCGTTAACTGATTTCATCGTTAACTGATTTCATCTTCATTTAACTGATTTCATCGTTAACTGATTTCATCGTTAACTGATTTCATCTTCATTTAACTGATTTCATCGTTAACTGATTTCATCGTTAACTGATTTCATCTTCATTTAACTGATTTCATCGTTAACTGATTTCATCGTTAATTGATTTCATCGTTAACTGATTTCATCTTCATTCTTCATTTAACTGATTTCATCGTTAACTGATTTCATCTTCATTTAACTGATTTCATCGTTAACTGATTTCATCGTTAACTGATTTCATCGTTAACTGATTTCATCTTCATTTAACTGATTTCATCGTTAACTGATTTCATCTTCATTCTTCATTTAACTGATTTCATCTTCATTCTTCATTTAACTGATTTCATCTTTAACTGATTTCATCGTTAACTGATTTCATCTTCATTTAACTGATTTCATCGTTAATTGATTTCATCGTTAACTGATTTCATCGTTAACTGATTTCATCTTCATTTAACTGATTTCATCGTTAATTGATTTCATCGTTAACTGATTTCATCTTTAACTGATTTCATCTTCATTTAACTGATTTCATTTTCATTCTTCATTTAACTGATTTCATCGTTAACTGATTTCATCTTCATTTAACTGATTTCATCGTTAACTGATTTCATCGTTAACTGATTTCATCGTTAACTGATTTCATCTTCATTTAACTGATTTCATTTTCATTCTTCATTTAACTGATTTCATCGTTAACTGATTTCATCTTCATTTAACTGATTTCATCGTTAACTGATTTCATCGTTAACTGATTTCATCGTTAACTGATTTCATCTTTAACTGATTTCATCGTTAACTGATTTCATCTTCATTTAACTGATTTCATCGTTAACTGATTTCATCTTCATTTAATTGATTTCATCGTTAACTGATTTCATCGTTAACTGATTTCATCGTTAACTGATTTCATCTTCATTTAACTGATTTCATCGTTAACTGATTTCATCGTTAACTGATTTCATCTTCATTTAACTGATTTCATTTTCATTCTTCATTTAACTGATTTCATCGTTAACTGATTTCATCTTCATTTAACTGATTTCATCGTTAACTGATTTCATCGTTAACTGATTTCATCGTTAACTGATTTCATCTTCATTTAACTGATTTCATTTTCATTCTTCATTTAACTGATTTCATCGTTAACTGATTTCATCTTCATTTAACTGATTTCATCGTTAACTGATTTCATCGTTAACTGATTTCATCTTCATTTAACTGATTTCATTGTTAACTGATTTCATCGTTAACTGATTTCATCTTCATTTAACTGATTTCATCGTTAACTGATTTCATCGTTAACTGATTTCATCGTTAACTGATTTCATCTTCATTTAACTGATTTCATCGTTAACTGATTTCATCGTTAATTGATTTCATCGTTAACTGATTTCATTTTCATTCTTCATTTAACTGATTTCATCGTTAACTGATTTCATCGTTAACTGATTTCATCTTCATTTAACTGATTTCATCGTTAACTGATTTCATCGTTAATTGATTTCATCGTTAACTGATTTCATCTTCATTTAACTGATTTCATCGTTAATTGATTTCATCGTTAACTGATTTCATCGTTAACTGATTTCATCGTTAACTGATTTCATCTTCATTCTTCATTTAACTGATTTCATCTTTAACTGATTTCATCGTTAACTGATTTCATCTTCATTTAACTGATTTCATCGTTAATTGATTTCATCGTTAACTGATTTCATCGTTAATTGATTTCATCGTTAACTGATTTCATCTTCATTTAACTGATTTCATCGTTAACTGATTTCATCTTCATTCTTCATTTAACTGATTTCATCTTTAACTGATTTCATCGTTAACTGATTTCATCTTCATTTAACTGATTTCATCGTTAATTGATTTCATCGTTAACTGATTTCATCGTTAACTGATTTCATCTTCATTTAACTGATTTCATCGTTAACTGATTTCATCTTTAACTGATTTCATCTTCATTTAACTGATTTCATCGTTAACTGATTTCATCGTTAACTGATTTCATCGTTAACTGATTTCATCTTCATTTAACTGATTTCATCTTCATTTAACTGATTTCATCGTTAACTGATTTCATCGTTAACTGATTTCATCTTCATTTAATTGATTTCATCGTTAACTGATTTCATCGTTAACTGATTTCATCGTTAACTGATTTCATCTTCATTTAACTGATTTCATCGTTAACTGATTTCATCGTTAACTGATTTCATCTTCATTTAACTGATTTCATCGTTAACTGATTTCATCGTTAACTGATTTCATCTTCATTTAACTGATTTCATCGTTAACTGATTTCATCGTTAATTGATTTCATCGTTAACTGATTTCATTTTCATTCTTCATTTAACTGATTTCATCGTTAACTGATTTCATCGTTAACTGATTTCATCTTCATTTAACTGATTTCATCGTTAACTGATTTCATCGTTAATTGATTTCATCGTTAACTGATTTCATCTTCATTCTTCATTTAACTGATTTCATCGTTAACTGATTTCATCTTCATTTAACTGATTTCATCGTTAACTGATTTCATCGTTAACTGATTTCATCGTTAACTGATTTCATCGTTAACTGATTTCATCTTCATTTAACTGATTTCATCGTTAACTGATTTCATCTTCATTCTTCATTTAACTGATTTCATCTTTAACTGATTTCATCGTTAACTGATTTCATCTTCATTTAACTGATTTCATCGTTAATTGATTTCATCGTTAACTGATTTCATCGTTAACTGATTTCATCTTCATTTAACTGATTTCATCGTTAACTGATTTCATCGTTAACTGATTTCATCTTTAACTGATTTCATCTTCATTTAACTGATTTCATCGTTAACTGATTTCATCGTTAACTGATTTCATCTTCATTTAACTGATTTCATTGTTAACTGATTTCATCGTTAACTGATTTCATCTTCATTTAACTGATTTCATCGTTAACTGATTTCATCGTTAACTGATTTCATCGTTAACTGATTTCATCTTCATTTAACTGATTTCATTTTCATTCTTCATTTAACTGATTTCATCGTTAACTGATTTCATCTTCATTTAACTGATTTCATCGTTAACTGATTTCATCGTTAACTGATTTCATCGTTAACTGATTTCATCTTTAACTGATTTCATCGTTAACTGATTTCATCTTCATTTAACTGATTTCATCGTTAACTGATTTCATCTTCATTTAACTGATTTCATTGTTAACTGATTTCATCGTTAACTGATTTCATCTTCATTTAACTGATTTCATCGTTAACTGATTTCATCGTTAACTGATTTCATCTTCATTTAACTGATTTCATTTTCATTCTTCATTTAACTGATTTCATCGTTAACTGATTTCATCTTCATTTAACTGATTTCATCGTTAACTGATTTCATCGTTAACTGATTTCATCGTTAACTGATTTCATCTTTAACTGATTTCATCGTTAACTGATTTCATCTTCATTTAACTGATTTCATCGTTAACTGATTTCATCTTCATTTAATTGATTTCATCGTTAACTGATTTCATCGTTAACTGATTTCATCGTTAACTGATTTCATCTTCATTTAACTGATTTCATCGTTAACTGATTTCATCGTTAACTGATTTCATCTTCATTTAACTGATTTCATTTTCATTCTTCATTTAACTGATTTCATCGTTAACTGATTTCATCTTCATTTAATTGATTTCATCGTTAACTGATTTCATCGTTAACTGATTTCATCTTCATTTAACTGATTTCATCGTTAACTGATTTCATCGTTAACTGATTTCATCTTCATTTAACTGATTTCATCGTTAACTGATTTCATCGTTAATTGATTTCATCGTTAACTGATTTCATTTTCATTCTTCATTTAACTGATTTCATCGTTAACTGATTTCATCTTCATTTAACTGATTTCATCGTTAACTGATTTCATCGTTAACTGATTTCATCTTCATTTAACTGATTTCATCGTTAACTGATTTCATCGTTAACTGATTTCATCTTCATTTAACTGATTTCATTGTTAACTGATTTCATCGTTAACTGATTTCATCTTCATTTAACTGATTTCATCGTTAACTGATTTCATCGTTAACTGATTTCATCGTTAACTGATTTCATCTTCATTTAACTGATTTCATTTTCATTCTTCATTTAACTGATTTCATCGTTAACTGATTTCATCTTCATTTAACTGATTTCATCGTTAACTGATTTCATCGTTAACTGATTTCATCTTCATTTAACTGATTTCATTGTTAACTGATTTCATCGTTAACTGATTTCATCTTCATTTAACTGATTTCATCGTTAACTGATTTCATCGTTAACTGATTTCATCGTTAACTGATTTCATCTTCATTTAACTGATTTCATCGTTAACTGATTTCATCGTTAATTGATTTCATCGTTAACTGATTTCATTTTCATTCTTCATTTAACTGATTTCATCGTTAACTGATTTCATCGTTAACTGATTTCATCTTCATTTAACTGATTTCATCGTTAACTGATTTCATCGTTAACTGATTTCATCTTCATTCTTCATTTAACTGATTTCATCTTTAACTGATTTCATCGTTAACTGATTTCATCTTCATTTAACTGATTTCATCGTTAATTGATTTCATCGTTAACTGATTTCATCGTTAATTGATTTCATCGTTAACTGATTTCATCTTCATTTAACTGATTTCATCGTTAACTGATTTCATCTTCATTCTTCATTTAACTGATTTCATCTTTAACTGATTTCATCGTTAACTGATTTCATCTTCATTTAACTGATTTCATCGTTAATTGATTTCATCGTTAACTGATTTCATCGTTAACTGATTTCATCTTCATTTAACTGATTTCATCGTTAACTGATTTCATCGTTAACTGATTTCATCTTTAACTGATTTCATCTTCATTTAACTGATTTCATCGTTAACTGATTTCATCGTTAACTGATTTCATCTTCATTTAACTGATTTCATCTTCATTTAACTGATTTCATCGTTAACTGATTTCATCGTTAACTGATTTCATCTTCATTTAATTGATTTCATCGTTAACTGATTTCATCGTTAACTGATTTCATCGTTAACTGATTTCATCTTCATTTAACTGATTTCATCGTTAACTGATTTCATCGTTAACTGATTTCATCGTTAACTGATTTCATCTTCATTTAACTGATTTCATCGTTAACTGATTTCATCGTTAACTGATTTCATCTTCATTTAACTGATTTCATCGTTAACTGATTTCATCGTTAATTGATTTCATCGTTAACTGATTTCATTTTCATTCTTCATTTAACTGATTTCATCGTTAACTGATTTCATCGTTAACTGATTTCATCTTCATTTAACTGATTTCATCGTTAACTGATTTCATCGTTAATTGATTTCATCGTTAACTGATTTCATCTTCATTCTTCATTTAACTGATTTCATCGTTAACTGATTTCATCTTCATTTAACTGATTTCATCGTTAACTGATTTCATCGTTAACTGATTTCATCTTCATTTAACTGATTTCATCGTTAACTGATTTCATCTTCATTCTTCATTTAACTGATTTCATCTTTAACTGATTTCATCGTTAACTGATTTCATCTTCATTTAACTGATTTCATCGTTAATTGATTTCATCGTTAACTGATTTCATCGTTAACTGATTTCATCTTCATTTAACTGATTTCATCGTTAACTGATTTCATCGTTAACTGATTTCATCTTTAACTGATTTCATCTTCATTTAACTGATTTCATCGTTAACTGATTTCATCGTTAACTGATTTCATCTTCATTTAATTGATTTCATCGTTAACTGATTTCATCGTTAACTGATTTCATCGTTAACTGATTTCATCTTCATTTAACTGATTTCATCGTTAACTGATTTCATCGTTAACTGATTTCATCGTTAACTGATTTCATCTTCATTTAACTGATTTCATCGTTAACTGATTTCATCGTTAACTGATTTCATCTTCATTTAACTGATTTCATCGTTAACTGATTTCATCGTTAATTGATTTCATCGTTAACTGATTTCATTTTCATTCTTCATTTAACTGATTTCATCGTTAACTGATTTCATCGTTAACTGATTTCATCTTCATTTAACTGATTTCATCGTTAACTGATTTCATCGTTAATTGATTTCATCGTTAACTGATTTCATCTTCATTCTTCATTTAACTGATTTCATCGTTAACTGATTTCATCTTCATTTAACTGATTTCATCGTTAACTGATTTCATCGTTAACTGATTTCATCGTTAACTGATTTCATCTTCATTTAACTGATTTCATCGTTAACTGATTTCATCTTCATTCTTCATTTAACTGATTTCATCTTTAACTGATTTCATCGTTAACTGATTTCATCTTCATTTAACTGATTTCATCGTTAATTGATTTCATCGTTAACTGATTTCATCGTTAACTGATTTCATCTTCATTTAACTGATTTCATCGTTAACTGATTTCATCGTTAACTGATTTCATCTTTAACTGATTTCATCTTCATTTAACTGATTTCATCGTTAACTGATTTCATCGTTAACTGATTTCATCTTCATTTAACTGATTTCATTGTTAACTGATTTCATCGTTAACTGATTTCATCTTCATTTAACTGATTTCATCGTTAACTGATTTCATCGTTAACTGATTTCATCTTCATTTAACTGATTTCATTTTCATTCTTCATTTAACTGATTTCATCGTTAACTGATTTCATCTTCATTTAACTGATTTCATCGTTAACTGATTTCATCGTTAACTGATTTCATCGTTAACTGATTTCATCTTTAACTGATTTCATCGTTAACTGATTTCATCTTCATTTAACTGATTTCATCGTTAACTGATTTCATCTTCATTTAATTGATTTCATCGTTAACTGATTTCATCGTTAACTGATTTCATCGTTAACTGATTTCATCTTCATTTAACTGATTTCATCGTTAACTGATTTCATCGTTAACTGATTTCATCTTCATTTAACTGATTTCATCGTTAACTGATTTCATCGTTAACTGATTTCATCTTCATTTAACTGATTTCATCGTTAACTGATTTCATCGTTAACTGATTTCATCGTTAACTGATTTCATCGTTAACTGATTTCATCTTCATTTAACTGATTTCATTGTTAACTGATTTCATCGTTAACTGATTTCATCTTCATTTAACTGATTTCATCGTTAACTGATTTCATCGTTAACTGATTTCATCGTTAACTGATTTCATCTTCATTTAACTGATTTCATTTTCATTCTTCATTTAACTGATTTCATCGTTAACTGATTTCATCTTCATTTAACTGATTTCATCGTTAACTGATTTCATCGTTAACTGATTTCATCGTTAACTGATTTCATCTTTAACTGATTTCATCGTTAACTGATTTCATCTTCATTTAACTGATTTCATCGTTAACTGATTTCATCTTCATTTAATTGATTTCATCGTTAACTGATTTCATCGTTAACTGATTTCATCGTTAACTGATTTCATCTTCATTTAACTGATTTCATCGTTAACTGATTTCATCGTTAACTGATTTCATCGTTAACTGATTTCATCTTCATTTAACTGATTTCATCGTTAACTGATTTCATCGTTAACTGATTTCATCTTCATTTAACTGATTTCATCGTTAACTGATTTCATCGTTAATTGATTTCATCGTTAACTGATTTCATTTTCATTCTTCATTTAACTGATTTCATCGTTAACTGATTTCATCGTTAACTGATTTCATCTTCATTTAACTGATTTCATCGTTAACTGATTTCATCGTTAATTGATTTCATCGTTAACTGATTTCATCTTCATTCTTCATTTAACTGATTTCATCGTTAACTGATTTCATCTTCATTTAACTGATTTCATCGTTAACTGATTTCATCGTTAACTGATTTCATCTTCATTCTTCATTTAACTGATTTCATCTTTAACTGATTTCATCGTTAACTGATTTCATCTTCATTTAACTGATTTCATCGTTAATTGATTTCATCGTTAACTGATTTCATCGTTAATTGATTTCATCGTTAACTGATTTCATCTTCATTTAACTGATTTCATCGTTAACTGATTTCATCTTCATTCTTCATTTAACTGATTTCATCTTTAACTGATTTCATCGTTAACTGATTTCATCTTCATTTAACTGATTTCATCGTTAATTGATTTCATCGTTAACTGATTTCATCGTTAATTGATTTCATCGTTAACTGATTCATCTTCATTTAACTGATTTCATCGTTAACTGATTTCATCTTCATTCTTCATTTAACTGATTTCATCTTTAACTGATTTCATCGTTAACTGATTTCATCTTCATTTAACTGATTTCATCGTTAATTGATTTCATCGTTAACTGATTTCATCGTTAATTGATTTCATCGTTAACTGATTTCATCTTCATTTAACTGATTTCATCGTTAACTGATTTCATCTTCATTCTTCATTTAACTGATTTCATCTTTAACTGATTTCATCGTTAACTGATTTCATCTTCATTTAACTGATTTCATCGTTAACTGATTTCATCGTTAACTGATTTCATCGTTAACTGATTTCATCTTCATTTAACTGATTTCATCTTCATTTAACTGATTTCATCGTTAACTGATTTCATCGTTAACTGATTTCATCTTCATTTAATTGATTTCATCGTTAACTGATTTCATCGTTAACTGATTTCATCGTTAACTGATTTCATCTTCATTTAACTGATTTCATCGTTAACTGATTTCATCGTTAACTGATTTCATCGTTAACTGATTTCATCTTCATTTAACTGATTTCATCGTTAACTGATTTCATCGTTAACTGATTTCATCTTCATTTAACTGATTTCATCGTTAACTGATTTCATCGTTAATTGATTTCATCGTTAACTGATTTCATTTTCATTCTTCATTTAACTGATTTCATCGTTAACTGATTTCATCGTTAACTGATTTCATCTTCATTTAACTGATTTCATCGTTAACTGATTTCATCGTTAATTGATTTCATCGTTAACTGATTTCATCTTCATTCTTCATTTAACTGATTTCATCGTTAACTGATTTCATCTTCATTTAACTGATTTCATCGTTAACTGATTTCATCGTTAACTGATTTCATCGTTAACTGATTTCATCTTCATTTAACTGATTTCATCGTTAACTGATTTCATCTTCATTCTTCATTTAACTGATTTCATCTTTAACTGATTTCATCGTTAACTGATTTCATCTTCATTTAACTGATTTCATCGTTAATTGATTTCATCGTTAACTGATTTCATCGTTAACTGATTTCATCTTCATTTAACTGATTTCATCGTTAACTGATTTCATCGTTAACTGATTTCATCTTTAACTGATTTCATCTTCATTTAACTGATTTCATCGTTAACTGATTTCATCGTTAACTGATTTCATCGTTAACTGATTTCATCTTCATTTAACTGATTTCATTGTTAACTGATTTCATCGTTAACTGATTTCATCTTCATTTAACTGATTTCATCGTTAACTGATTTCATCGTTAACTGATTTCATCGTTAACTGATTTCATCTTCATTTAACTGATTTCATTTTCATTCTTCATTTAACTGATTTCATCGTTAACTGATTTCATCTTCATTTAACTGATTTCATCGTTAACTGATTTCATCTTTAACTGATTTCATCGTTAACTGATTTCATCTTCATTTAACTGATTTCATCGTTAACTGATTTCATCTTCATTTAATTGATTTCATCGTTAACTGATTTCATCGTTAACTGATTTCATCGTTAACTGATTTCATCTTCATTTAACTGATTTCATCGTTAACTGATTTCATCGTTAACTGATTTCATCTTCATTTAACTGATTTCATTTTCATTCTTCATTTAACTGATTTCATCGTTAACTGATTTCATCTTCATTTAATTGATTTCATCGTTAACTGATTTCATCGTTAACTGATTTCATCTTCATTTAACTGATTTCATCGTTAACTGATTTCATCGTTAACTGATTTCATCTTCATTTAACTGATTTCATCGTTAACTGATTTCATCGTTAATTGATTTCATCGTTAACTGATTTCATTTTCATTCTTCATTTAACTGATTTCATCGTTAACTGATTTCATCGTTAACTGATTTCATCGTTAACTGATTTCATCTTCATTTAACTGATTTCATTTTCATTCTTCATTTAACTGATTTCATCGTTAACTGATTTCATCTTCATTTAACTGATTTCATCGTTAACTGATTTCATCGTTAACTGATTTCATCGTTAACTGATTTCATCTTTAACTGATTTCATCGTTAACTGATTTCATCTTCATTTAACTGATTTCATCGTTAACTGATTTCATCTTCATTTAATTGATTTCATCGTTAACTGATTTCATCGTTAACTGATTTCATCGTTAACTGATTTCATCTTCATTTAACTGATTTCATCGTTAACTGATTTCATCGTTAACTGATTTCATCTTCATTTAACTGATTTCATCGTTAACTGATTTCATCGTTAACTGATTTCATCTTCATTTAACTGATTTCATCGTTAACTGATTTCATCGTTAACTGATTTCATCGTTAACTGATTTCATCGTTAACTGATTTCATCTTCATTTAACTGATTTCATTGTTAACTGATTTCATCGTTAACTGATTTCATCTTCATTTAACTGATTTCATCGTTAACTGATTTCATCGTTAACTGATTTCATCGTTAACTGATTTCATCTTCATTTAACTGATTTCATTTTCATTCTTCATTTAACTGATTTCATCGTTAACTGATTTCATCTTCATTTAACTGATTTCATCGTTAACTGATTTCATCGTTAACTGATTTCATCGTTAACTGATTTCATCTTTAACTGATTTCATCGTTAACTGATTTCATCTTCATTTAACTGATTTCATCGTTAACTGATTTCATCTTCATTTAATTGATTTCATCGTTAACTGATTTCATCGTTAACTGATTTCATCGTTAACTGATTTCATCTTCATTTAACTGATTTCATCGTTAACTGATTTCATCGTTAACTGATTTCATCTTCATTTAACTGATTTCATTTTCATTCTTCATTTAACTGATTTCATCGTTAACTGATTTCATCTTCATTTAATTGATTTCATCGTTAACTGATTTCATCGTTAACTGATTTCATCGTTAACTGATTTCATCTTCATTTAACTGATTTCATCGTTAACTGATTTCATCGTTAACTGATTTCATCGTTAACTGATTTCATCTTCATTTAACTGATTTCATCGTTAACTGATTTCATCGTTAACTGATTTCATCTTCATTTAACTGATTTCATCGTTAACTGATTTCATCGTTAATTGATTTCATCGTTAACTGATTTCATTTTCATTCTTCATTTAACTGATTTCATCGTTAACTGATTTCATCGTTAACTGATTTCATCTTCATTTAACTGATTTCATCGTTAACTGATTTCATCGTTAATTGATTTCATCGTTAACTGATTTCATCTTCATTCTTCATTTAACTGATTTCATCGTTAACTGATTTCATCTTCATTTAACTGATTTCATCGTTAACTGATTTCATCGTTAACTGATTTCATCGTTAACTGATTTCATCTTCATTTAACTGATTTCATCGTTAACTGATTTCATCTTCATTCTTCATTTAACTGATTTCATCTTTAACTGATTTCATCGTTAACTGATTTCATCTTCATTTAACTGATTCCATCGTTAACTGATTTCATCGTTAACTGATTTCATCGTTAACTGATTTCATCTTCATTTAACTGATTTCATCGTTAATTGATTTCATCGTTAACTGATTTCATCGTTAATTGATTTCATCGTTAACTGATTTCATCTTCATTTAACTGATTTCATCGTTAACTGATTTCATCTTCATTCTTCATTTAACTGATTTAATCTTTAACTGATTTCATCGTTAACTGATTTCATCTTCATTTAACTGATTTCATCGTTAATTGATTTCATCGTTAACTGATTTCATCGTTAATTGATTTCATCGTTAACTGATTTCATCTTCATTTAACTGATTTCATCGTTAACTGATTTCATCTTCATTCTTCATTTAACTGATTTCATCTTTAACTGATTTCATCGTTAACTGATTTCATCTTCATTTAACTGATTTCATCGTTAATTGATTTCATCGTTAACTGATTTCATCGTTAACTGATTTCATCTTCATTTAACTGATTTCATCGTTAACTGATTTCATCGTTAACTGATTTCATCTTTAACTGATTTCATCTTCATTTAACTGATTTCATCGTTAACTGATTTCATCGTTAACTGATTTCATCGTTAACTGATTTCATCTTCATTTAACTGATTTCATCTTCATTTAACTGATTTCATCGTTAACTGATTTCATCGTTAACTGATTTCATCTTCATTTAATTGATTTCATCGTTAACTGATTTCATCGTTAACTGATTTCATCGTTAACTGATTTCATCTTCATTTAACTGATTTCATCGTTAACTGATTTCATCGTTAACTGATTTCATCTTCATTTAACTGATTTCATCGTTAACTGATTTCATCGTTAACTGATTTCATCTTCATTTAACTGATTTCATCGTTAACTGATTTCATCGTTAATTGATTTCATCGTTAACTGATTTCATTTTCATTCTTCATTTAACTGATTTCATCGTTAACTGATTTCATCGTTAACTGATTTCATCTTCATTTAACTGATTTCATCGTTAACTGATTTCATCGTTAATTGATTTCATCGTTAACTGATTTCATCTTCATTCTTCATTTAACTGATTTCATCGTTAACTGATTTCATCTTCATTTAACTGATTTCATCGTTAACTGATTTCATCGTTAACTGATTTCATCGTTAACTGATTTCATCTTCATTTAACTGATTTCATCGTTAACTGATTTCATCTTCATTCTTCATTTAACTGATTTCATCTTTAACTGATTTCATCGTTAACTGATTTCATCTTCATTTAACTGATTTCATCGTTAATTGATTTCATCGTTAACTGATTTCATCGTTAACTGATTTCATCTTCATTTAACTGATTTCATCGTTAACTGATTTCATCTTTAACTGATTTCATCTTCATTTAACTGATTTCATCGTTAACTGATTTCATCGTTAACTGATTTCATCTTCATTTAACTGATTTCATTGTTAACTGATTTCATCGTTAACTGATTTCATCTTCATTTAACTGATTTCATCGTTAACTGATTTCATCGTTAACTGATTTCATCGTTAACTGATTTCATCTTCATTTAACTGATTTCATTTTCATTCTTCATTTAACTGATTTCATCGTTAACTGATTTCATCTTCATTTAACTGATTTCATCGTTAACTGATTTCATCTTCATTTAACTGATTTCATCGTTAACTGATTTCATCTTCATTTAATTGATTTCATCGTTAACTGATTTCATCGTTAACTGATTTCATCGTTAACTGATTTCATCTTCATTTAACTGATTTCATCGTTAACTGATTTCATCGTTAACTGATTTCATCTTCATTTAACTGATTTCATTTTCATTCTTCATTTAACTGATTTCATCGTTAACTGATTTCATCTTCATTTAATTGATTTCATCGTTAACTGATTTCATCGTTAACTGATTTCATCTTCATTTAACTGATTTCATCGTTAACTGATTTCATCGTTAACTGATTTCATCTTCATTTAACTGATTTCATCGTTAACTGATTTCATCGTTAATTGATTTCATCGTTAACTGATTTCATTTTCATTCTTCATTTAACTGATTTCATCGTTAACTGATTTCATCGTTAACTGATTTCATCGTTAACTGATTTCATCTTCATTTAACTGATTTCATCGTTAACTGATTTCATCGTTAACTGATTTCATCTTCATTTAACTGATTTCATCGTTAACTGATTTCATCGTTAATTGATTTCATCGTTAACTGATTTCATTTTCATTCTTCATTTAACTGATTTCATCGTTAACTGATTTCATCGTTAACTGATTTCATCTTCATTTAACTGATTTCATCGTTAACTGATTTCATCGTTAATTGATTTCATCGTTAACTGATTTCATCTTCATTCTTCATTTAACTGATTTCATCGTTAACTGATTTCATCTTCATTTAACTGATTTCATCGTTAACTGATTTCATCGTTAACTGATTTCATCTTCATTTAACTGATTTCATCTTTAACTGATTTCATCGTTAACTGATTTCATCTTCATTTAACTGATTTCATCGTTAATTGATTTCATCGTTAACTGATTTCATCGTTAACTGATTTCATCTTCATTTAACTGATTTCATCGTTAACTGATTTCATCGTTAACTGATTTCATCTTTAACTGATTTCATCTTCATTTAACTGATTTCATCGTTAACTGATTTCATCGTTAACTGATTTCATCGTTAACTGATTTCATCGTTAACTGATTTCATCTTCATTTAACTGATTTCATTGTTAACTGATTTCATCGTTAACTGATTTCATCTTCATTTAACTGATTTCATCGTTAACTGATTTCATCGTTAACTGATTTCATCGTTAACTGATTTCATCTTCATTTAACTGATTTCATTTTCATTCTTCATTTAACTGATTTCATCGTTAACTGATTTCATCTTCATTTAACTGATTTCATCGTTAACTGATTTCATCGTTAACTGATTTCATCGTTAACTGATTTCATCTTCATTTAACTGATTTCATTTTCATTCTTCATTTAACTGATTTCATCGTTAACTGATTTCATCTTCATTTAACTGATTTCATCGTTAACTGATTTCATCGTTAACTGATTTCATCGTTAACTGATTTCATCTTTAACTGATTTCATCGTTAACTGATTTCATCTTCATTTAACTGATTTCATCGTTAACTGATTTCATCTTCATTTAATTGATTTCATCGTTAACTGATTTCATCGTTAACTGATTTCATCGTTAACTGATTTCATCTTCATTTAACTGATTTCATCGTTAACTGATTTCATCGTTAACTGATTTCATCTTCATTTAACTGATTTCATTTTCATTCTTCATTTAACTGATTTCATCGTTAACTGATTTCATCTTCATTTAACTGATTTCATCGTTAACTGATTTCATCGTTAACTGATTTCATCGTTAACTGATTTCATCTTCATTTAACTGATTTCATTTTCATTCTTCATTTAACTGATTTCATCGTTAACTGATTTCATCTTCATTTAACTGATTTCATCGTTAACTGATTTCATCGTTAACTGATTTCATCTTCATTTAACTGATTTCATTGTTAACTGATTTCATTGTTAACTGATTTCATCGTTAACTGATTTCATCTTCATTTAACTGATTTCATCGTTAACTGATTTCATCGTTAACTGATTTCATCGTTAACTGATTTCATCTTCATTTAACTGATTTCATCGTTAACTGATTTCATCGTTAATTGATTTCATCGTTAACTGATTTCATTTTCATTCTTCATTTAACTGATTTCATCGTTAACTGATTTCATCGTTAACTGATTTCATCTTCATTTAACTGATTTCATCGTTAACTGATTTCATCGTTAATTGATTTCATCGTTAACTGATTTCATCTTCATTTAACTGATTTCATCGTTAATTGATTTCATCGTTAACTGATTTCATCGTTAACTGATTTCATCGTTAACTGATTTCATCTTCATTCTTCATTTAACTGATTTCATCTTTAACTGATTTCATCGTTAACTGATTTCATCTTCATTTAACTGATTTCATCGTTAATTGATTTCATCGTTAACTGATTTCATCGTTAATTGATTTCATCGTTAACTGATTTCATCTTCATTTAACTGATTTCATCGTTAACTGATTTCATCTTCATTCTTCATTTAACTGATTTCATCTTTAACTGATTTCATCGTTAACTGATTTCATCTTCATTTAACTGATTTCATCGTTAATTGATTTCATCATTAACTGATTTCATCGTTAACTGATTTCATCTTCATTTAACTGATTTCATCGTTAACTGATTTCATCGTTAACTGATTTCATCTTTAACTGATTTCATCTTCATTTAACTGATTTCATCGTTAACTGATTTCATCGTTAACTGATTTCATCGTTAACTGATTTCATCTTCATTTAACTGATTTCATCGTTAACTGATTTCATCGTTAACTGATTTCATCTTCATTTAATTGATTTCATCGTTAACTGATTTCATCGTTAACTGATTTCATCGTTAACTGATTTCATCTTCATTTAACTGATTTCATCGTTAACTGATTTCATCGTTAACTGATTTCATCTTCATTTAACTGATTTCATCGTTAACTGATTTCATCGTTAACTGATTTCATCTTCATTTAACTGATTTCATCGTTAACTGATTTCATCGTTAACTGATTTCATCGTTAACTGATTTCATCTTCATTTAACTGATTTCATCGTTAACTGATTTCATCGTTAATTGATTTCATCGTTAACTGATTTCATTTTCATTCTTCATTTAACTGATTTCATCGTTAACTGATTTCATCGTTAACTGATTTCATCTTCATTTAACTGATTTCATCGTTAACTGATTTCATCGTTAATTGATTTCATCGTTAACTGATTTCATCTTCATTCTTCATTTAACTGATTTCATCGTTAACTGATTTCATCTTCATTTAACTGATTTCATCGTTAACTGATTTCATCGTTAACTGATTTCATCGTTAACTGATTTCATCTTCATTTAACTGATTTCATCGTTAACTGATTTCATCTTCATTCTTCATTTAACTGATTTCATCTTTAACTGATTTCATCGTTAACTGATTTCATCTTCATTTAACTGATTTCATCGTTAATTGATTTCATCGTTAACTGATTTCATCGTTAACTGATTTCATCTTCATTTAACTGATTTCATCGTTAACTGATTTCATCGTTAACTGATTTCATCTTTAACTGATTTCATCTTCATTTAACTGATTTCATCGTTAACTGATTTCATCGTTAACTGATTTCATCTTCATTTAACTGATTTCATTGTTAACTGATTTCATCGTTAACTGATTTCATCTTCATTTAACTGATTTCATCGTTAACTGATTTCATCGTTAACTGATTTCATCGTTAACTGATTTCATCTTCATTTAACTGATTTCATTTTCATTCTTCATTTAACTGATTTCATCGTTAACTGATTTCATCTTCATTTAACTGATTTCATCGTTAACTGATTTCATCGTTAACTGATTTCATCTTTAACTGATTTCATCGTTAACTGATTTCATCTTCATTTAACTGATTTCATCGTTAACTGATTTCATCTTCATTTAATTGATTTCATCGTTAACTGATTTCATCGTTAACTGATTTCATCGTTAACTGATTTCATCTTCATTTAACTGATTTCATCGTTAACTGATTTCATCGTTAACTGATTTCATCTTCATTTAACTGATTTCATTTTCATTCTTCATTTAACTGATTTCATCGTTAACTGATTTCATCTTCATTTAATTGATTTCATCGTTAACTGATTTCATCGTTAACTGATTTCATCTTCATTTAACTGATTTCATCGTTAACTGATTTCATCGTTAACTGATTTCATCTTCATTTAACTGATTTCATCGTTAACTGATTTCATCGTTAATTGATTTCATCGTTAACTGATTTCATTTTCATTCTTCATTTAACTGATTTCATCGTTAACTGATTTCATCTTCATTTAACTGATTTCATCGTTAACTGATTTCATCGTTAACTGATTTCATCTTCATTTAACTGATTTCATCGTTAACTGATTTCATCGTTAACTGATTTCATCGTTAACTGATTTCATCTTCATTTAACTGATTTCATTGTTAACTGATTTCATCGTTAACTGATTTCATCTTCATTTAACTGATTTCATCGTTAACTGATTTCATCGTTAACTGATTTCATCGTTAACTGATTTCATCTTCATTTAACTGATTTCATTTTCATTCTTCATTTAACTGATTTCATCGTTAACTGATTTCATCTTCATTTAACTGATTTCATCGTTAACTGATTTCATCGTTAACTGATTTCATCTTCATTTAACTGATTTCATTGTTAACTGATTTCATCGTTAACTGATTTCATCTTCATTTAACTGATTTCATCGTTAACTGATTTCATCGTTAACTGATTTCATCGTTAACTGATTTCATCTTCATTTAACTGATTTCATCGTTAACTGATTTCATCGTTAATTGATTTCATCGTTAACTGATTTCATTTTCATTCTTCATTTAACTGATTTCATCGTTAACTGATTTCATCGTTAACTGATTTCATCTTCATTTAACTGATTTCATCGTTAACTGATTTCATCGTTAACTGATTTCATCTTCATTCTTCATTTAACTGATTTCATCTTTAACTGATTTCATCGTTAACTGATTTCATCTTCATTTAACTGATTTCATCGTTAATTGATTTCATCGTTAACTGATTTCATCGTTAACTGATTTCATCGTTAACTGATTTCATCTTCATTTAACTGATTTCATCGTTAACTGATTTCATCTTCATTCTTCATTTAACTGATTTCATCTTTAACTGATTTCATCGTTAACTGATTTCATCTTCATTTAACTGATTTCATCGTTAATTGATTTCATCGTTAACTGATTTCATCGTTAACTGATTTCATCTTCATTTAACTGATTTCATCGTTAACTGATTTCATCGTTAACTGATTTCATCTTTAACTGATTTCATCTTCATTTAACTGATTTCATCGTTAACTGATTTCATCGTTAACTGATTTCATCTTCATTTAACTGATTTCATCTTCATTTAACTGATTTCATCGTTAACTGATTTCATCGTTAACTGATTTCATCTTCATTTAACTGATTTCATCGTTAACTGATTTCATCGTTAATTGATTTCATCGTTAACTGATTTCATCTTCATTCTTCATTTAACTGATTTCATCGTTAACTGATTTCATCTTCATTTAACTGATTTCATCGTTAACTGATTTCATCGTTAACTGATTTCATCGTTAACTGATTTCATCTTCATTTAACTGATTTCATCGTTAACTGATTTCATCTTCATTCTTCATTTAACTGATTTCATCTTTAACTGATTTCATCGTTAACTGATTTCATCTTCATTTAACTGATTTCATCGTTAATTGATTTCATCGTTAACTGATTTCATCGTTAACTGATTTCATCTTCATTTAACTGATTTCATCGTTAACTGATTTCATCGTTAACTGATTTCATCTTTAACTGATTTCATCTTCATTTAACTGATTTCATCGTTAACTGATTTCATCGTTAACTGATTTCATCGTTAACTGATTTCATCTTCATTTAACTGATTTCATTGTTAACTGATTTCATCGTTAACTGATTTCATCTTCATTTAACTGATTTCATCGTTAACTGATTTCATCGTTAACTGATTTCATCGTTAACTGATTTCATCTTCATTTAACTGATTTCATTTTCATTCTTCATTTAACTGATTTCATCGTTAACTGATTTCATCTTCATTTAACTGATTTCATCGTTAACTGATTTCATCGTTAACTGATTTCATCGTTAACTGATTTCATCTTTAACTGATTTCATCGTTAACTGATTTCATCTTCATTTAACTGATTTCATCGTTAACTGATTTCATCTTCATTTAATTGATTTCATCGTTAACTGATTTCATCGTTAACTGATTTCATCTTCATTTAACTGATTTCATCGTTAACTGATTTCATCGTTAACTGATTTCATCTTCATTTAACTGATTTCATCGTTAACTGATTTCATCGTTAACTGATTTCATCTTCATTTAACTGATTTCATCGTTAACTGATTTCATCGTTAACTGATTTCATCGTTAACTGATTTCATCTTCATTTAACTGATTTCATTGTTAACTGATTTCATCGTTAACTGATTTCATCTTCATTTAACTGATTTCATCGTTAACTGATTTCATCGTTAACTGATTTCATCGTTAACTGATTTCATCTTCATTTAACTGATTTCATTTTCATTCTTCATTTAACTGATTTCATCGTTAACTGATTTCATCTTCATTTAACTGATTTCATCGTTAACTGATTTCATCGTTAACTGATTTCATCGTTAACTGATTTCATCGTTAACTGATTTCATCTTCATTTAACTGATTTCATTGTTAACTGATTTCATCTTCATTTAATTGATTTCATCGTTAACTGATTTCATCGTTAACTGATTTCATCGTTAACTGATTTCATCTTCATTTAACTGATTTCATCGTTAACTGATTTCATCGTTAACTGATTTCATCTTCATTTAACTGATTTCATTTTCATTCTTCATTTAACTGATTTCATCGTTAACTGATTTCATCTTCATTTAATTGATTTCATCGTTAACTGATTTCATCGTTAACTGATTTCATCGTTAACTGATTTCATCTTCATTTAACTGATTTCATCGTTAACTGATTTCATCGTTAACTGATTTCATCTTCATTTAACTGATTTCATCGTTAACTGATTTCATCGTTAACTGATTTCATCTTCATTTAACTGATTTCATCGTTAACTGATTTCATCGTTAATTGATTTCATCGTTAACTGATTTCATTTTCATTCTTCATTTAACTGATTTCATCGTTAACTGATTTCATCGTTAACTGATTTCATCTTCATTTAACTGATTTCATCGTTAACTGATTTCATCGTTAATTGATTTCATCGTTAACTGATTTCATCTTCATTCTTCATTTAACTGATTTCATCGTTAACTGATTTCATCTTCATTTAACTGATTTCATCGTTAACTGATTTCATCGTTAACTGATTTCATCTTCATTTAACTGATTTCATCGTTAACTGATTTCATCGTTAACTGATTTCATCGTTAACTGATTTCATCTTCATTTAACTGATTTCATCGTTAACTGATTTCATCTTCATTCTTCATTTAACTGATTTCATCTTTAACTGATTTCATCGTTAACTGATTTCATCTTCATTTAACTGATTTCATCGTTAATTGATTTCATCGTTAACTGATTTCATCGTTAATTGATTTCATCGTTAACTGATTTCATCTTCATTTAACTGATTTCATCGTTAACTGATTTCATCTTCATTCTTCATTTAACTGATTTCATCTTTAACTGATTTCATCGTTAACTGATTTCATCTTCATTTAACTGATTTCATCGTTAATTGATTTCATCGTTAACTGATTTCATCGTTAATTGATTTCATCGTTAACTGATTTCATCTTCATTTAACTGATTTCATCGTTAACTGATTTCATCTTCATTCTTCATTTAACTGATTTCATCTTTAACTGATTTCATCGTTAACTGATTTCATCTTCATTTAACTGATTTCATCGTTAATTGATTTCATCGTTAACTGATTTCATCGTTAATTGATTTCATCGTTAACTGATTTCATCTTCATTTAACTGATTTCATCGTTAACTGATTTCATCTTCATTCTTCATTTAACTGATTTCATCTTTAACTGATTTCATCGTTAACTGATTTCATCTTCATTTAACTGATTTCATCGTTAATTGATTTCATCGTTAACTGATTTCATCGTTAACTGATTTCATCTTCATTTAACTGATTTCATCGTTAACTGATTTCATCGTTAACTGATTTCATCTTTAACTGATTTCATCTTCATTTAACTGATTTCATCGTTAACTGATTTCATCGTTAACTGATTTCATCGTTAACTGATTTCATCTTCATTTAACTGATTTCATCTTCATTTAACTGATTTCATCGTTAACTGATTTCATCGTTAACTGATTTCATCTTCATTTAATTGATTTCATCGTTAACTGATTTCATCGTTAACTGATTTCATCGTTAACTGATTTCATCTTCATTTAACTGATTTCATCGTTAACTGATTTCATCGTTAACTGATTTCATCGTTAACTGATTTCATCTTCATTTAACTGATTTCATCGTTAACTGATTTCATCGTTAACTGATTTCATCTTCATTTAACTGATTTCATCGTTAACTGATTTCATCGTTAATTGATTTCATCGTTAACTGATTTCATTTTCATTCTTCATTTAACTGATTTCATCGTTAACTGATTTCATCGTTAACTGATTTCATCTTCATTTAACTGATTTCATCGTTAACTGATTTCATCGTTAATTGATTTCATCGTTAACTGATTTCATCTTCATTCTTCATTTAACTGATTTCATCGTTAACTGATTTCATCTTCATTTAACTGATTTCATCGTTAACTGATTTCATCGTTAACTGATTTCATCTTCATTTAACTGATTTCATCGTTAACTGATTTCATCTTCATTCTTCATTTAACTGATTTCATCTTTAACTGATTTCATCGTTAACTGATTTCATCTTCATTTAACTGATTTCATCGTTAATTGATTTCATCGTTAACTGATTTCATCGTTAACTGATTTCATCTTCATTTAACTGATTTCATCGTTAACTGATTTCATCGTTAACTGATTTCATCTTTAACTGATTTCATCTTCATTTAACTGATTTCATCGTTAACTGATTTCATCGTTAACTGATTTCATCGTTAACTGATTTCATCTTCATTTAACTGATTTCATTGTTAACTGATTTCATCGTTAACTGATTTCATCTTCATTTAACTGATTTCATCGTTAACTGATTTCATCGTTAACTGATTTCATCTTCATTTAACTGATTTCATTTTCATTCTTCATTTAACTGATTTCATCGTTAACTGATTTCATCTTCATTTAACTGATTTCATCGTTAACTGATTTCATCGTTAACTGATTTCATCTTTAACTGATTTCATCGTTAACTGATTTCATCTTCATTTAACTGATTTCATCGTTAACTGATTTCATCTTCATTTAATTGATTTCATCGTTAACTGATTTCATCGTTAACTGATTTCATCGTTAACTGATTTCATCTTCATTTAACTGATTTCATCGTTAACTGATTTCATCGTTAACTGATTTCATCTTCATTTAACTGATTTCATTTTCATTCTTCATTTAACTGATTTCATCGTTAACTGATTTCATCTTCATTTAATTGATTTCATCGTTAACTGATTTCATCGTTAACTGATTTCATCTTCATTTAACTGATTTCATCGTTAACTGATTTCATCGTTAACTGATTTCATCTTCATTTAACTGATTTCATCGTTAACTGATTTCATCGTTAATTGATTTCATCGTTAACTGATTTCATTTTCATTCTTCATTTAACTGATTTCATCGTTAACTGATTTCATCGTTAACTGATTTCATCGTTAACTGATTTCATCTTCATTTAACTGATTTCATTTTCATTCTTCATTTAACTGATTTCATCGTTAACTGATTTCATCTTCATTTAACTGATTTCATCGTTAACTGATTTCATCGTTAACTGATTTCATCGTTAACTGATTTCATCTTTAACTGATTTCATCGTTAACTGATTTCATCTTCATTTAACTGATTTCATCGTTAACTGATTTCATCTTCATTTAATTGATTTCATCGTTAACTGATTTCATCGTTAACTGATTTCATCGTTAACTGATTTCATCTTCATTTAACTGATTTCATCGTTAACTGATTTCATCTTCATTTAACTGATTTCATCGTTAACTGATTTCATCGTTAACTGATTTCATCTTCATTTAACTGATTTCATCGTTAACTGATTTCATCGTTAACTGATTTCATCGTTAACTGATTTCATCTTCATTTAACTGATTTCATTGTTAACTGATTTCATCGTTAACTGATTTCATCTTCATTTAACTGATTTCATCGTTAACTGATTTCATCGTTAACTGATTTCATCGTTAACTGATTTCATCTTCATTTAACTGATTTCATTTTCATTCTTCATTTAACTGATTTCATCGTTAACTGATTTCATCTTCATTTAACTGATTTCATCGTTAACTGATTTCATCGTTAACTGATTTCATCGTTAACTGATTTCATCTTTAACTGATTTCATCGTTAACTGATTTCATCTTTAACTGATTTCATCTTCATTTAACTGATTTCATCGTTAACTGATTTCATCGTTAACTGATTTCATCGTTAACTGATTTCATCTTCATTTAACTGATTTCATTGTTAACTGATTTCATCGTTAACTGATTTCATCTTCATTTAACTGATTTCATCGTTAACTGATTTCATCGTTAACTGATTTCATCTTCATTTAACTGATTTCATTTTCATTCTTCATTTAACTGATTTCATCGTTAACTGATTTCATCTTCATTTAACTGATTTCATCGTTAACTGATTTCATCGTTAACTGATTTCATCGTTAACTGATTTCATCTTTAACTGATTTCATCGTTAACTGATTTCATCTTCATTTAACTGATTTCATCGTTAACTGATTTCATCTTCATTTAATTGATTTCATCGTTAACTGATTTCATCGTTAACTGATTTCATCGTTAACTGATTTCATCGTTAACTGATTTCATCTTCATTTAACTGATTTCATTTTCATTCTTCATTTAACTGATTTCATCGTTAACTGATTTCATCTTCATTTAATTGATTTCATCGTTAACTGATTTCATCGTTAACTGATTTCATCTTCATTTAACTGATTTCATCGTTAACTGATTTCATCGTTAACTGATTTCATCTTCATTTAACTGATTTCATCGTTAACTGATTTCATCGTTAATTGATTTCATCGTTAACTGATTTCATTTTCATTCTTCATTTAACTGATTTCATCGTTAACTGATTTCATCGTTAACTGATTTCATCGTTAACTGATTTCATCTTCATTTAACTGATTTCATTTTCATTCTTCATTTAACTGATTTCATCGTTAACTGATTTCATCTTCATTTAACTGATTTCATCGTTAACTGATTTCATCGTTAACTGATTTCATCGTTAACTGATTTCATCTTTAACTGATTTCATCGTTAACTGATTTCATCTTCATTTAACTGATTTCATCGTTAACTGATTTCATCTTCATTTAATTGATTTCATCGTTAACTGATTTCATCGTTAACTGATTTCATCGTTAACTGATTTCATCTTCATTTAACTGATTTCATCGTTAACTGATTTCATCTTCATTTAACTGATTTCATCGTTAACTGATTTCATCGTTAACTGATTTCATCTTCATTTAACTGATTTCATCGTTAACTGATTTCATCGTTAACTGATTTCATCGTTAACTGATTTCATCTTCATTTAACTGATTTCATTGTTAACTGATTTCATCGTTAACTGATTTCATCTTCATTTAACTGATTTCATCGTTAACTGATTTCATCGTTAACTGATTTCATCGTTAACTGATTTCATCTTCATTTAACTGATTTCATTTTCATTCTTCATTTAACTGATTTCATCGTTAACTGATTTCATCTTCATTTAACTGATTTCATCGTTAACTGATTTCATCGTTAACTGATTTCATCGTTAACTGATTTCATCTTTAACTGATTTCATCGTTAACTGATTTCATCTTAATTTAACTGATTTCATCGTTAACTGATTTCATCTTCATTTAATTGATTTCATCGTTAACTGATTTCATCGTTAACTGATTTCATCGTTAACTGATTTCATCTTCATTTAACTGATTTCATCGTTAACTGATTTCATCGTTAACTGATTTCATCTTCATTTAACTGATTTCATTTTCATTCTTCATTTAACTGATTTCATCGTTAACTGATTTCATCTTCATTTAATTGATTTCATCGTTAACTGATTTCATCGTTAACTGATTTCATCGTTAACTGATTTCATCTTCATTTAACTGATTTCATCGTTAACTGATTTCATCGTTAACTGATTTCATCGTTAACTGATTTCATCTTCATTTAACTGATTTCATCGTTAACTGATTTCATCGTTAACTGATTTCATCTTCATTTAACTGATTTCATCGTTAACTGATTTCATCGTTAATTGATTTCATCGTTAACTGATTTCATTTTCATTCTTCATTTAACTGATTTCATCGTTAACTGATTTCATCGTTAACTGATTTCATCTTCATTTAACTGATTTCATCGTTAACTGATTTCATCGTTAATTGATTTCATCGTTAACTGATTTCATCTTCATTCTTCATTTAACTGATTTCATCGTTAACTGATTTCATCTTCATTTAACTGATTTCATCGTTAACTGATTTCATCGTTAACTGATTTCATCTTCATTTAACTGATTTCATCGTTAACTGATTTCATCTTCATTCTTCATTTAACTGATTTCATCTTTAACTGATTTCATCGTTAACTGATTTCATCTTCATTTAACTGATTTCATCGTTAATTGATTTCATCGTTAACTGATTTCATCGTTAATTGATTTCATCGTTAACTGATTTCATCTTCATTTAACTGATTTCATCGTTAACTGATTTCATCTTCATTCTTCATTTAACTGATTTCATCTTTAACTGATTTCATCGTTAACTGATTTCATCTTCATTTAACTGATTTCATCGTTAATTGATTTCATCGTTAACTGATTTCATCGTTAACTGATTTCATCTTCATTTAACTGATTTCATCGTTAACTGATTTCATCTTTAACTGATTTCATCTTCATTTAACTGATTTCATCGTTAACTGATTTCATCGTTAACTGATTTCATCTTCATTTAACTGATTTCATCTTCATTTAACTGATTTCATCGTTAACTGATTTCATCGTTAACTGATTTCATCTTCATTTAATTGATTTCATCGTTAACTGATTTCATCGTTAACTGATTTCATCGTTAACTGATTTCATCTTCATTTAACTGATTTCATCGTTAACTGATTTCATCGTTAACTGATTTCATCTTCATTTAACTGATTTCATCGTTAACTGATTTCATCGTTAACTGATTTCATCTTCATTTAACTGATTTCATCGTTAACTGATTTCATCGTTAATTGATTTCATCGTTAACTGATTTCATTTTCATTCTTCATTTAACTGATTTCATCGTTAACTGATTTCATCGTTAACTGATTTCATCTTCATTTAACTGATTTCATCGTTAACTGATTTCATCGTTAATTGATTTCATCGTTAACTGATTTCATCTTCATTCTTCATTTAACTGATTTCATCGTTAACTGATTTCATCTTCATTTAACTGATTTCATCGTTAACTGATTTCATCGTTAACTGATTTCATCGTTAACTGATTTCATCTTCATTTAACTGATTTCATCGTTAACTGATTTCATCTTCATTCTTCATTTAACTGATTTCATCTTTAACTGATTTCATCGTTAACTGATTTCATCTTCATTTAACTGATTTCATCGTTAATTGATTTCATCGTTAACTGATTTCATCGTTAACTGATTTCATCTTCATTTAACTGATTTCATCGTTAACTGATTTCATCGTTAACTGATTTCATCGTTAACTGATTTCATCTTCATTTAACTGATTTCATCGTTAACTGATTTCATCGTTAACTGATTTCATCGTTAACTGATTTCATCTTCATTTAACTGATTTCATCGTTAACTGATTTCATCGTTAACTGATTTCATCGTTAACTGATTTCATCGTTAACTGATTTCATCTTCATTTAACTGATTTCATTGTTAACTGATTTCATCGTTAACTGATTTCATCTTCATTTAACTGATTTCATCGTTAACTGATTTCATCGTTAACTGATTTCATCTTCATTTAACTGATTTCATTTTCATTCTTCTTTTAACTGATTTCATCGTTAACTGATTTCATCTTCATTTAACTGATTTCATCGTTAACTGATTTCATCGTTAACTGATTTCATCTTTAACTGATTTCATCGTTAACTGATTTCATCTTCATTTAACTGATTTCATCGTTAACTGATTTCATCTTCATTTAATTGATTTCATCGTTAACTGATTTCATCGTTAACTGATTTCATCGTTAACTGATTTCATCTTCATTTAACTGATTTCATCGTTAACTGATTTCATCGTTAACTGATTTCATCTTCATTTAACTGATTTCATTTTCATTCTTCATTTAACTGATTTCATCGTTAACTGATTTCATCTTCATTTAATTGATTTCATCGTTAACTGATTTCATCGTTAACTGATTTCATCTTCATTTAACTGATTTCATCGTTAACTGATTTCATCGTTAACTGATTTCATCGTTAACTGATTTCATCTTCATTTAACTGATTTCATCGTTAACTGATTTCATCGTTAACTGATTTCATCTTCATTTAACTGATTTCATCGTTAACTGATTTCATCGTTAATTGATTTCATCGTTAACTGATTTCATTTTCATTCTTCATTTAACTGATTTCATCGTTAACTGATTTCATCGTTAACTGATTTCATCGTTAACTGATTTCATCTTCATTTAACTGATTTCATTTTCATTCTTCATTTAACTGATTTCATCGTTAACTGATTTCATCTTCATTTAACTGATTTCATCGTTAACTGATTTCATCGTTAACTGATTTCATCGTTAACTGATTTCATCGTTAACTGATTTCATCTTCATTTAACTGATTTCATTTTCATTCTTCATTTAACTGATTTCATCTTTAACTGATTTCATCTTCATTTAACTGATTTCATCGTTAACTGATTTCATCTTCATTTAATTGATTTCATCGTTAACTGATTTCATCGTTAACTGATTTCATCGTTAACTGATTTCATCTTCATTTAACTGATTTCATCGTTAACTGATTTCATCGTTAACTGATTTCATCTTCATTTAACTGATTTCATCGTTAACTGATTTCATCGTTAACTGATTTCATCTTCATTTAACTGATTTCATCGTTAACTGATTTCATCGTTAACTGATTTCATCTTCATTTAACTGATTTCATCGTTAACTGATTTCATCGTTAACTGATTTCATCGTTAACTGATTTCATCTTCATTTAACTGATTTCATTTTCATTCTTCATTTAACTGATTTCATCGTTAACTGATTTCATCTTCATTTAACTGATTTCATCGTTAACTGATTTCATCGTTAACTGATTTCATCGTTAACTGATTTCATCTTTAACTGATTTCATCGTTAACTGATTTCATCTTCATTTAACTGATTTCATCGTTAACTGATTTCATCTTCATTTAATTGATTTCATCGTTAACTGATTTCATCGTTAACTGATTTCATCGTTAACTGATTTCATCTTCATTTAACTGATTTCATCGTTAACTGATTTCATCGTTAACTGATTTCATCTTCATTTAACTGATTTCATTTTCATTCTTCATTTAACTGATTTCATCGTTAACTGATTTCATCTTCATTTAATTGATTTCATCGTTAACTGATTTCATCGTTAACTGATTTCATCTTCATTTAACTGATTTCATCGTTAACTGATTTCATCGTTAACTGATTTCATCGTTAACTGATTTCATCTTCATTTAACTGATTTCATCGTTAACTGATTTCATCGTTAACTGATTTCATCTTCATTTAACTGATTTCATCGTTAACTGATTTCATCGTTAATTGATTTCATCGTTAACTGATTTCATTTTCATTCTTCATTTAACTGATTTCATCGTTAACTGATTTCATCGTTAACTGATTTCATCTTCATTTAACTGATTTCATCGTTAACTGATTTCATCGTTAATTGATTTCATCGTTAACTGATTTCATCTTCATTCTTCATTTAACTGATTTCATCGTTAACTGATTTCATCTTCATTTAACTGATTTCATCGTTAACTGATTTCATCGTTAACTGATTTCATCGTTAACTGATTTCATCTTCATTTAACTGATTTCATCGTTAACTGATTTCATCTTCATTCTTCATTTAACTGATTTCATCTTTAACTGATTTCATCGTTAACTGATTTCATCTTCATTTAACTGATTTCATCGTTAATTGATTTCATCGTTAACTGATTTCATCGTTAATTGATTTCATCGTTAACTGATTTCATCTTCATTTAACTGATTTCATCGTTAACTGATTTCATCTTCATTCTTCATTTAACTGATTTCATCTTTAACTGATTTCATCGTTAACTGATTTCATCTTCATTTAACTGATTTCATCGTTAATTGATTTCATCGTTAACTGATTTCATCGTTAATTGATTTCATCGTTAACTGATTTCATCTTCATTTAACTGATTTCATCGTTAACTGATTTCATCTTCATTCTTCATTTAACTGATTTCATCTTTAACTGATTTCATCGTTAACTGATTTCATCTTCATTTAACTGATTTCATCGTTAATTGATTTCATCGTTAACTGATTTCATCGTTAACTGATTTCATCTTCATTTAACTGATTTCATCGTTAACTGATTTCATCGTTAACTGATTTCATCTTTAACTGATTTCATCTTCATTTAACTGATTTCATCGTTAACTGATTTCATCGTTAACTGATTTCATCGTTAACTGATTTCATCGTTAACTGATTTCATCTTCATTTAACTGATTTCATCGTTAACTGATTTCATTGTTAACTGATTTCATCGTTAACTGATTTCATCTTCATTTAACTGATTTCATCGTTAACTGATTTCATCGTTAACTGATTTCATCGTTAACTGATTTCATCTTCATTTAACTGATTTCATTTTCATTCTTCATTTAACTGATTTCATCGTTAACTGATTTCATCTTCATTTAACTGATTTCATCGTTAACTGATTTCATCGTTAACTGATTTCATCGTTAACTGATTTCATCTTTAACTGATTTCATCGTTAACTGATTTCATCTTCATTTAACTGATTTCATCGTTAACTGATTTCATCTTCATTTAATTGATTTCATCGTTAACTGATTTCATCGTTAACTGATTTCATCGTTAACTGATTTCATCTTCATTTAACTGATTTCATCGTTAACTGATTTCATCGTTAACTGATTTCATCTTCATTTAACTGATTTCATTTTCATTCTTCATTTAACTGATTTCATCGTTAACTGATTTCATCTTCATTTAATTGATTTCATCGTTAACTGATTTCATCGTTAACTGATTTCATCTTCATGTAACTGATTTCATCGTTAACTGATTTCATCGTTAACTGATTTCATCTTCATTTAACTGATTTCATCGTTAACTGATTTCATCGTTAATTGATTTCATCGTTAACTGATTTCATTTTCATTCTTCATTTAACTGATTTCATCGTTAACTGATTTCATCGTTAACTGATTTCATCTTCATTTAACTGATTTCATCGTTAATTGATTTCATCGTTAACTGATTTCATCTTCATTTAACTGATTTCATCGTTAACTGATTTCATCGTTAACTGATTTCATCGTTAACTGATTTCATCTTTAACTGATTTCATCGTTAACTGATTTCATCGTTAACTGATTTCATCTTCATTTAACTGATTTCATTGTTAACTGATTTCATCGTTAACTGATTTCATCTTCATTTAATTGATTTCATCGTTAACTGATTTCATCTTCATTTAATTGATTTCATCGTTAACTGATTTCATCGTTAACTGATTTCATCGTTAACTGATTTCATCTTCATTTAACTGATTTCATCGTTAACTGATTTCATCGTTAACTGATTTCATCTTCATTTAACTGATTTCATCGTTAACTGATTTCATCGTTAACTGATTTCATCTTCATTTAACTGATTTCATCGTTAACTGATTTCATCGTTAACTGATTTCATCGTTAACTGATTTCATCGTTAACTGATTTCATCGTTAACTGATTTCATCTTCATTTAACTGATTTCATTGTTAACTGATTTCATCGTTAACTGATTTCATCTTCATTTAACTGATTTCATCGTTAACTGATTTCATCGTTAACTGATTTCATCGTTAACTGATTTCATCTTCATTTAACTGATTTCATTTTCAATCTTCATTTAACTGATTTCATCGTTAACTGATTTCATCTTCATTTAACTGATTTCATCGTTAACTGATTTCATTGTTAACTGATTTCATCTTTAACTGATTTCATCGTTAACTGATTTCATCTTCATTTAACTGATTTCATCGTTAACTGATTTCATCTTCATTTAATTGATTTCATCGTTAACTGATTTCATCGTTAACTGATTTCATCGTTAATTGATTTCATCGTTAACTGATTTCATCTTCATTTAACTGATTTCATCGTTAATTGATTTCATCGTTAACTGATTTCATCGTTAACTGATTTCATCGTTAACTGATTTCATCTTCATTCTTCATTTAACTGATTTCATCTTTAACTGATTTCATCGTTAACTGATTTCATCTTCATTTAACTGATTTCATCGTTAATTGATTTCATCGTTAACTGATTTCATCGTTAATTGATTTCATCGTTAACTGATTTCATCTTCATTTAACTGATTTCATCGTTAACTGATTTCATCTTCATTCTTCATTTAACTGATTTCATCTTTAACTGATTTCATCGTTAACTGATTTCATCTTCATTTAACTGATTTCATCGTTAATTGATTTCATCGTTAACTGATTTCATCGTTAACTGATTTCATCTTCATTTAACTGATTTCATCGTTAACTGATTTCATCGTTAACTGATTTCATCTTTAACTGATTTCATCTTCATTTAACTGATTTCATCGTTAACTGATTTCATCGTTAACTGATTTCATCGTTAACTGATTTCATCTTCATTTAACTGATTTCATCGTTAACTGATTTCATCGTTAACTGATTTCATCTTCATTTAACTGATTTCATCGTTAACTGATTTCATCGTTAATTGATTTCATCGTTAACTGATTTCATTTTCATTCTTCATTTAACTGATTTCATCGTTAACTGATTTCATCGTTAACTGATTTCATCTTCATTTAACTGATTTCATCGTTAACTGATTTCATCGTTAATTGATTTCATCGTTAACTGATTTCATCTTCATTCTTCATTTAACTGATTTCATCGTTAACTGATTTCATCTTCATTTAACTGATTTCATCGTTAACTGATTTCATCGTTAACTGATTTCATCGTTAACTGATTTCATCGTTAACTGATTTCATCTTCATTTAACTGATTTCATCGTTAACTGATTTCATCTTCATTCTTCATTTAACTGATTTCATCTTTAACTGATTTCATCGTTAACTGATTTCATCTTCATTTAACTGATTTCATCGTTAATTGATTTCATCGTTAACTGATTTCATCGTTAACTGATTTCATCTTCATTTAACTGATTTCATCGTTAACTGATTTCATCGTTAACTGATTTCATCGTTAACTGATTTCATCGTTAACTGATTTCATCGTTAACTGATTTCATCGTTAACTGATTTCATCTTCATTTAACTGATTTCATCTTCATTTAACTGATTTCATCGTTAACTGATTTCATCGTTAACTGATTTCATCTTCATTTAATTGATTTCATCGTTAACTGATTTCATCGTTAACTGATTTCATCGTTAACTGATTTCATCTTCATTTAACTGATTTCATCGTTAACTGATTTCATCGTTAACTGATTTCATCGTTAACTGATTTCATCTTCATTTAACTGATTTCATCGTTAACTGATTTCATCGTTAACTGATTTCATCTTCATTTAACTGATTTCATCGTTAACTGATTTCATCGTTAATTGATTTCATCGTTAACTGATTTCATTTTCATTCTTCATTTAACTGATTTCATCGTTAACTGATTTCATCGTTAACTGATTTCATCTTCATTTAACTGATTTCATCGTTAACTGATTTCATCGTTAATTGATTTCATCGTTAACTGATTTCATCTTCATTCTTCATTTAACTGATTTCATCGTTAACTGATTTCATCTTCATTTAACTGATTTCATCGTTAACTGATTTCATCGTTAACTGATTTCATCTTCATTTAACTGATTTCATCGTTAACTGATTTCATCTTCATTCTTCATTTAACTGATTTCATCGTTAACTGATTTCATCGTTAACTGATTTCATCTTCATTTAACTGATTTCATCGTTAATTGATTTCATCGTTAACTGATTTCATCGTTAACTGATTTCATCTTCATTTAACTGATTTCATCGTTAACTGATTTCATCTTTAACTGATTTCATCTTCATTTAACTGATTTCATCGTTAACTGATTTCATCGTTAACTGATTTCATCGTTAACTGATTTCATCTTCATTTAACTGATTTCATTGTTAACTGATTTCATCGTTAACTGATTTCATCTTCATTTAACTGATTTCATCGTTAACTGATTTCATCGTTAACTGATTTCATCGTTAACTGATTTCATCTTCATTTAACTGATTTCATTTTCATTCTTCATTTAACTGATTTCATCGTTAACTGATTTCATCTTCATTTAACTGATTTCATCGTTAACTGATTTCATCGTTAACTGATTTCATCGTTAACTGATTTCATCTTCATTTAACTGATTTCATCGTTAACTGATTTCATCGTTAACTGATTTCATCGTTAACTGATTTCATCTTCATTTAACTGATTTCATCGTTAACTGATTTCATCGTTAACTGATTTCATCTTCATTTAACTGATTTCATTTTCATTCTTCATTTAACTGATTTCATCGTTAACTGATTTCATCTTCATTTAATTGATTTCATCGTTAACTGATTTCATCGTTAACTGATTTCATCTTCATTTAACTGATTTCATCGTTAACTGATTTCATCTTCATTTAACTGATTTCATTTTCATTCTTCATTTAACTGATTTCATCGTTAACTGATTTCATCTTCATTTAACTGATTTCATTTTCATTCTTCATTTAACTGATTTCATCGTGAACTGATTTCATCTTCATTTAACTGATTTCATCGTTAACTGATTTCATCGTTAATTGATTTCATCGTTAACTGATTTCATCTTCATTCTTCATTTAACTGATTTCATCGTTAACTGATTTCATCGTTAACTGATTTCATCTTCATTTAACTGATTTCATCGTTAACTGATTTCATCGTTAACTGATTTCATCTTCATTTAACTGATTTCATCGTTAACTGATTTCATCGTTAATTGATTTCATCGTTAACTGATTTCATCTTCATTCTTCATTTAACTGATTTCATCGTTAACTGATTTCATCTTCATTTAACTGATTTCATCGTTAACTGATTTCATCGTTAACTGATTTCATCGTTAACTGATTTCATCTTCATTTAACTGATTTCATCGTTAACTGATTTCATCTTCATTCTTCATTTAACTGATTTCATCTTTAACTGATTTCATCGTTAACTGATTTCATCTTCATTTAACTGATTTCATCGTTAATTGATTTCATCGTTAACTGATTTCATCGTTAATTGATTTCATCGTTAACTGATTTCATCTTCATTTAACTGATTTCATCGTTAACTGATTTCATCTTCATTCTTCATTTAACTGATTTCATCTTTAACTGATTTCATCGTTAACTGATTTCATCTTCATTTAACTGATTTCATCGTTAATTGATTTCATCGTTAACTGATTTCATCGTTAATTGATTTCATCGTTAACTGATTTCATCTTCATTTAACTGATTTCATCGTTAACTGATTTCATCTTCATTCTTCATTTAACTGATTTCATCTTTAACTGATTTCATCTTTAACTGATTTCATCTTCATTTAACTGATTTCATCGTTAATTGATTTCATCGTTAACTGATTTCATCGTTAATTGATTTCATCGTTAACTGATTTCATCTTCATTTAACTGATTTCATCGTTAACTGATTTCATCTTCATTCTTCATTTAACTGATTTCATCTTTAACTGATTTCATCGTTAACTGATTTCATCTTCATTTAACTGATTTCATCGTTAATTGATTTCATCGTTAACTGATTTCATCGTTAACTGATTTCATCTTCATTTAACTGATTTCATCGTTAACTGATTTCATCGTTAACTGATTTCATCTTTAACTGATTTCATCTTCATTTAACTGATTTCATCGTTAACTGATTTCATCGTTAACTGATTTCATCGTTAACTGATTTCATCGTTAACTGATTTCATCTTCATTTAACTGATTTCATTGTTAACTGATTTCATCGTTAACTGATTTCATCTTCATTTAACTGATTTCATCGTTAACTGATTTCATCGTTAACTGATTTCATCGTTAACTGATTTCATCTTCATTTAACTGATTTCATTTTCATTCTTCATTTAACTGATTTCATCGTTAACTGATTTCATCTTCATTTAACTGATTTCATCGTTAACTGATTTCATCGTTAACTGATTTCATCGTTAACTGATTTCATCTTTAACTGATTTCATCGTTAACTGATTTCATCTTCATTTAACTGATTTCATCGTTAACTGATTTCATCTTCATTTAATTGATTTCATCGTTAACTGATTTCATCGTTAACTGATTTCATCGTTAACTGATTTCATCTTCATTTAACTGATTTCATCGTTAACTGATTTCATCGTTAACTGATTTCATCTTCATTTAACTGATTTCATTTTCATTCTTCATTTAACTGATTTCATCGTTAACTGATTTCATCTTCATTTAATTGATTTCATCGTTAACTGATTTCATCGTTAACTGATTTCATCTTCATGTAACTGATTTCATCGTTAACTGATTTCATCGTTAACTGATTTCATCTTCATTTAACTGATTTCATCGTTAACTGATTTCATCGTTAATTGATTTCATCGTTAACTGATTTCATTTTCATTCTTCATTTAACTGATTTCATCGTTAACTGATTTCATCGTTAACTGATTTCATCTTCATTTAACTGATTTCATCGTTAATTGATTTCATCGTTAACTGATTTCATCTTCATTTAACTGATTTCATCGTTAACTGATTTCATCGTTAACTGATTTAATCGTTAACTGATTTCATCTTTAACTGATTTCATCGTTAACTGATTTCATCGTTAACTGATTTCATCTTCATTTAACTGATTTCATTGTTAACTGATTTCATCGTTAACTGATTTCATCTTCTTTTAACTGATTTCATCGTTAACTGATTTCATCTTCATTTAATTGATTTCATCGTTAACTGATTTCATCGTTAACTGATTTCATCTTCATTTAACTGATTTCATCGTTAACTGATTTCATCGTTAACTGATTTCATCTTCATTTAACTGATTTCATCGTTAACTGATTTCATCTTCATTTAACTGATTTCATCGTTAACTGATTTCATCGTTAACTGATTTCATCTTCATTTAACTGATTCCATCGTTAACTGATTTCATCGTTAACTGATTTCATCGTTAACTGATTTCATCGTTAACTGATTTCATCGTTAACTGATTTCATCTTCATTTAACTGATTTCATCGTTAACTGATTTCATCGTTAACTGATTTCATCTTCATTTAACTGATTTCATTTTCATTCTTCATTTAACTGATTTCATCGTTAACTGATTTCATCTTCATTTAACTGATTTCATCGTTAACTGATTTCATCGTTAACTGATTTCATCGTTAACTGATTTCATTTTTAACTGATTTCATCGTTAACTGATTTCATCTTCATTTAACTGATTTCATCGTTAACTGATTTCATCTTCATTTAATTGATTTCATCGTTAACTGATTACATCGTTAACTGATTTCATCGTTAACTGATTTCATCTTCATTTAACTGATTTCATCGTTAACTGATTTCATCGTTAACTGATTTCATCTTTAACTGATTTCATCGTTAACTGATTTCATCTTCATTTAACTGATTTCATCGTTAACTGATTTCATCTTCATTTAACTGATTTCATCGTTAACTGATTTCATCGTTAACTGATTTCATCGTTAACTGATTTCATCTTCATTTAACTGATTCCATCGTTAACTGATTTCATCGTTAACTGATTTCATCTTCATTTAACTGATTTCATCGTTAACTGATTTCATCGTTAACTGATTTCATCGTTAACTGATTTCATCTTCATTTAACTGATTTCATCGTTAACTGATTTCATCTTCATTTAACTGATTCCATCGTTAACTGATTTCATCGTTAACTGATTTCATCTTCATTTAACTGATTCCATCGTTAACTGATTTCATCGTTAACTGATTTCATCTTCATTTAACTGATTTCATCGTTAACTGATTTCATCGTTAACTGATTTCATCGTTAACTGATTTCATCTTCATTTAACTGATTTCATCGTTAACTGATTTCATCTTCATTTAACTGATTTCATCGTTAACTGATTTCATCGTTAACTGATTTCATCGTTAACTGATTTCATCTTCATTTAACTGATTTCATTTTCATTCTTCATTTAACTGATTTCATCGTTAACTGATTTCATCTTCATTTAACTGATTTCATCGTTAACTGATTTCATCGTTAACTGATTTCATCGTTAACTGATTTCATCTTTAACTGATTTCATCGTTAACTGATTTCATCTTCATTTAACTGATTTCATCGTTAACTGATTTCATCTTCATTTAATTGATTTCATCGTTAACTGATTTCATCGTTAACTGATTTCATTTTCATTTAACTGATTTCATCGTTAACTGATTTCATCGTTAACTGATTCCATCGTTAACTGATTTCATCGTTAACTGATTTCATCTTCATTTAACTGATTTCATCGTTAACTGATTTCATCGTTAACTGATTTCATCTTTAACTGATTTCATCGTTAACTGATTTCATCTTCATTTAACTGATTTCATCGTTAACTGATTTCATCGTTAACTGATTTCATCTTTAACTGATTTCATCGTTAACTGATTTCATCTTCATTTAACTGATTTCATCGTTAACTGATTTCATCGTTAACTGATTTCATCTTCATTTAACTGATTTCATCGTTAACTGATTTCATCGTTAACTGATTCCATCTTTAACTGATTTCATCGTTAACTGATTTCATCTTCATTTAACTGATTTCATCGTTAAGTGATTTCATCGTTAACTGATTTCATCGTTAACTGATTTCATCGTTAACTGATTTCATCTTCATTTAACTGATTTCATTGTTAACTGATTTCATCGTTAACTGATTTCATCTTCATTTAACTGATTTCATCGTTAACTGATTTCATCGTTAACTGATTCCATCGTTAACTGATTTCATCGTTAACTGATTTCATCTTCATTTAACTGATTTCATTTTCATTCTTCATTTAACTGATTTCATCGTTAACTGATTTCATCTTCATTTAACTGATTTCATCGTTAACTGATTTCATCGTTAACTGATTTCATCGTTAACTGATTTCATCTTTAACTGATTTCATCGTTAACTGATTTCATCTTCATTTAACTGATTTCATCGTTAACTGATTTCATCTTCATTTAACTGATTTCATCTTCATTTAACTGATTCCATCGTTAACTGATTTCATCGTTAACTGATTTCATCGTTAACTGATTTCATCTTCATTTAACTGATTTCATCGTTAACTGATTTCATCGTTAACTGATTTCATCGTTAACTGATTTCATCTTCATTTAACTGATTTCATCGTTAACTGATTTCATCGTTAACTGATTTCATCGTTAACTGATTTCATCTTCATTTAACTGATTTCATCGTTAACTGATTTCATCGTTAACTGATTTCATCGTTAACTGATTTCATCGTTAACTGATTTCATCTTCATTTAACTGATTTCATCGTTAACTGATTTCATCTTTAACTGATTTCATCGTTAACTGATTTCATCTTCATTTAACTGATTTCATCGTTAACTGATTTCATCTTCATTTAACTGATTTCATCGTTAACTGATTTCATCGTTAACTGATTTCATCGTTAACTGATTTCATCTTCATTTAACTGATTCCATCGTTAACTGATTTCATCGTTAACTGATTTCATCGTTAACTGATTTCATCTTCATTTAACTGATTTCATCGTTAACTGATTTCATCGTTAACTGATTTCATCGTTAACTGATTTCATCTTCATTTAACTGATTTCATCGTTAACTGATTTCATCGTTAACTGATTTCATCTTCATTTAACTGATTTCATCGTTAACTGATTTCATCGTTAACTGATTCCATCGTTAACTGATTTCATCGTTAACTGATTTCATCTTCATTTAACTGATTTCATCGTTAACTGATTTCATCTTCATTTAACTGATTTCATCGTTAACTGATTTCATCGTTAACTGATTTCATCGTTAACTGATTTCATCTTCATTTAACTGATTTCATTTTCATTCTTCATTTAACTGATTTCATCGTTAACTGATTTCATCTTCATTTAATTGATTTCATCGTTAACTGATTTCATCGTTAACTGATTTCATCGTTAACTGATTTCATCTTCATTTAACTGATTTCATCGTTAACTGATTTCATCGTTAAATGATTTCATCGTTAACTGATTTCATCTTCATTTAACTGATTTCATCGTTAACTGATTTCATCGTTAACTGATTTCATCGTTAACTGATTTCATCTTCATTTAACTGATTTCATCGTTAACTGATTTCATCTTCATTTAATTGATTTCATCGTTAACTGATTTCATCGTTAACTGATTTCATCGTTAACTGATTTCATCTTCATTTAACTGATTTCATCGTTAACTGATTTCATCGTTAACTGATTTCATTGTTAACTGATTTCATCTTCATTTAACTGATTTCATCGTTAACTGATTTCATCGTTAACTGATTTCATCTTCATTTAACTGATTTCATCGTTAACTGATTACATCGTTAACTGATTTCATCTTTAACTGATTTCATCGTTAACTGATTTCATCGTTAACTGATTTCATCGTTAACTGATTTCATCTTTAACTGATTTCATCGTTAACTGATTTCATCTTCATTTAACTGATTTCATCGTTAACTGATTTCATCTTCATTTAACTGATTTCATCGTTAACTGATTTCATCGTTAACTGATTTCATCGTTAACTGATTTCATCTTCATTTAACTGATTCCATCGTTAACTGATTTCATCGTTAACTGATTTCATCGTTAACTGATTTCATCTTCATTTAACTGATTTCATCGTTAACTGATTTCATCGTTAACTGATTTCATCGTTAACTGATTTCATCTTCATTTAACTGATTTCATCGTTAACTGATTTCATCGTTAACTGATTTCATCTTCATTTAACTGATTTCATCGTTAACTGATTTCATCGTTAACTGATTTCATCGTTAACTGATTTCATCGTTAACTGATTTCATCTTCATTTAACTGATTTCATCGTTAACTGATTTCATCTTCATTTAACTGATTTCATCGTTAACTGATTTCATCGTTAACTGATTTCATCTTCATTTAACTGATTTCATTTTCATTCTTCATTTAACTGATTTCATCGTTAACTGATTTCATCTTCATTTAATTGATTTCATCGTTAACTGATTTCATCGTTAACTGATTTCATCTTCATTTAACTGATTTCATCGTTAACTGATTTCATCGTTAACTGATTTCATCTTCATTTAACTGATTTCATCGTTAACTGATTTCATCGTTAACTGATTTCATCTTCATTTAACTGATTTCATCGTTAACTGATTTCATCGTTAACTGATTTCATCTTTAACTGATTTCATCGTTAACTGATTTCATCTTCATTTAACTGATTTCATCGTTAACTGATTTCATCGTTAACTGATTTCATCTTTAACTGATTTCATCGTTAACTGATTTCATCTTCATTTAACTGATTTCATCGTTAACTGATTTCATCTTCATTTAACTGATTTCATCGTTAACTGATTTCATCGTTAACTGATTTCATCTTCATTTAACTGATTCCATCGTTAACTGATTTCATCGTTAACTGATTTCATCGTTAACTGATTTCATCGTTAACTGATTTCATCTTCATTTAACTAATTTCATCGTTAACTGATTTCATCGTTAACTGATTTCATCGTTAACTGATTTCATCTTCATTTAACTGATTTCATCGTTAACTGATTTCATCGTTAACTGATTTCATCGTTAACTGATTTCATCTTCATTTAACTGATTTCATCGTTAACTGATTTCATCGTTAACTGATTCCATCGTTAACTGATTTCATCGTTAACTGATTTCATCGTTAACTGATTTCATCTTCATTTAACTGATTTCATCGTTAACTGATTTCATCTTCATTTAACTGATTTCATCGTTAACTGATTTCATCGTTAACTGATTTCATCGTTAACTGATTTCATCTTTAACTGATTTCATCGTTAACTGATTTCATCTTCATTTAACTGATTTCATCGTTAACTGATTTAATCTTCATTTAATTGATTTCATCGTTAACTGATTTCATCGTTAACTGATTTCATCGTTAACTGATTTCATCTTCATTTAACTGATTTCATCTTCATTTAACTGATTTCATCGTTAACTGATTCCATCGTTAACTGATTTCATCGTTAACTGATTTCATCTTCATTTAACTGATTTCATCGTTAACTGATTTCATCGTTAACTGATTTCATCGTTAACTGATTTCATCTTCATTTAACTGATTTCATCGTTAACTGATTTCATCGTTAACTGATTTCATCTTCATTTAACTGATTTCATCGTTAACTGATTTCATCGTTAACTGATTTCATCTTCATTTAACTGATTTCATCGTTAACTGATTTCATCGTTAACTGATTTCATCTTCATTTAACTGATTTCATCGTTAACTGATTTCATCGTTAACTGATTTCATCTTTAACTGATTTCATCGTTAACTGATTTCATCTTCATTTAACTGATTTCATCGTTAACTGATTTCATCGTTAACTGATTTCATCTTTAACTGATTTCATCGTTAACTGATTTCATCTTCATTTAACTGATTTCATCGTTAACTGATTTCATCTTCATTTAACTGATTTCATCGTTAACTGATTTCATCGTTAACTGATTTCATCTTCATTTAACTGATTCCATCGTTAACTGATTTCATCGTTAACTGATTTCATCGTTAACTGATTTCATCTTCATTTAACTAATTTCATCGTTAACTGATTTCATCGTTAACTGATTTCATCGTTAACTGATTTCATCTTCATTTAACTGATTTCATCGTTAACTGATTTCATCGTTAACTGATTTCATCGTTAACTGATTTCATCTTCATTTAACTGATTTCATCGTTAACTGATTTCATCGTTAACTGATTCCATCGTTAACTGATTTCATCGTTAACTGATTTCATCGTTAACTGATTTCATCTTCATTTAACTGATTTCATCGTTAACTGATTTCATCTTCATTTAACTGATTTCATCGTTAACTGATTTCATCGTTAACTGATTTCATCTTCATTTAACTGATTTCATTTTCATTCTTCATTTAACTGATTTCATCGTTAACTGATTTCATCTTCATTTAACTGATTTCATCGTTAACTGATTTCATCGTTAACTGATTTCATCGTTAACTGATTTCATCTTCATTTAACTGATTTCATCGTTAACTGATTTCATCTTCATTTAACTGATTTCATCGTTAACTGATTTCATCTTCATTTAATTGATTTCATCGTTAACTGATTTCATCGTTAACTGATTTCATCGTTAACTGATTTCATCTTCATTTAACTGATTTCATCTTCATTTAACTGATTTCATCGTTAACTGATTTCATCGTTAACTGATTTCATCGTTAACTGATTTCATCTTCATTTAACTGATTTCATCGTTAACTGATTTCATCGTTAACTGATTTCATCGTTAACTGATTTCATCTTCATTTAACTGATTTCATCGTTAACTGATTTCATCGTTAACTGATTTCATCTTCATTTAACTGATTTCATCGTTAACTGATTTCATCGTTAACTGATTTCATCTTCATTTAACTGATTTCATCGTTAACTGATTTCATCGTTAACTGATTCCATCGTTAACTGATTTCATCTTTAACTGATTTCATCGTTAACTGATTTCATCTTCATTTAACTGATTTCATCGTTAAGTGATTTCATCGTTAACTGATTTCATCTTCATTTAACTGATTTCATTGTTAACTGATTTCATCGTTAACTGATTTCATCTTCATTTAACTGATTTCATCGTTAACTGATTTCATCGTTAACTGATTTCATCGTTAACTGATTTCATCTTCATTTAACTGATTTCATCGTTAACTGATTTCATCTTCATTTAACTGATTTCATTTTCATTCTTCATTTAACTGATTTCATCGTTAACTGATTTCATCTTCATTTAACTGATTTCATCGTTAACTGATTTCATCTTCATTTAATTGATTTCATCGTTAACTGATTTCATCGTTAACTGATTTCATTTTCATTTAACTGATTTCATCGTTAACTGATTTCATCGTTAACTGATTCCATCGTTAACTGATTTCATCGTTAACTGATTTCATCTTCATTTAACTGATTTCATCGTTAACTGATTTCATCTTTAACTGATTTCATCGTTAACTGATTTCATCTTCATTTAACTGATTTCATCGTTAACTGATTTCATCGTTAACTGATTTCATCTTTAACTGATTTCATCGTTAACTGATTTCATCTTCATTTAACTGATTTCATCGTTAACTGATTTCATCGTTAACTGATTTCATCTTCATTTAACTGATTTCATCGTTAACTGATTCCATCGTTAACTGATTTCATCTTTAACTGATTTCATCGTTAACTGATTTCATCTTCATTTAACTGATTTCATCGTTAAGTGATTTCATCGTTAACTGATTTCATCGTTAACTGATTTCATCGTTAACTGATTTCATCTTCATTTAACTGATTTCATTTTCATTCTTCATTTAACTGATTTCATCGTTAACTGATTTCATCTTCATTTAACTGATTTCATCGTTAACTGATTTCATCGTTAACTGATTTCATCGTTAACTGATTTCATCTTTAACTGATTTCATCGTTAACTGATTTCATCTTCATTTAACTGATTTCATCGTTAACTGATTTCATCTTCATTTAATTGATTTCATCGTTAACTGATTTCATCGTTAACTGATTTCATCGTTAACTGATTTCATCTTCATTTAACTGATTTCATCGTTAACTGATTTCATCGTTAACTGATTTCATCGTTAACTGATTTCATCTTCATTTAACTGATTCCATCTTCATTTAACTGATTCCATCGTTAACTGATTTCATCGTTAACTGATTTCATCGTTAACTGATTTCATCTTCATTTAACTGATTTCATCGTTAACTGATTTCATCGTTAACTGATTTCATCTTCATTTAACTGATTTCATCGTTAACTGATTTCATCGTTAACTGATTTCATCTTCATTTAACTGATTTCATCGTTAACTGATTTCATCGTTAACTGATTCCATCGTTAACTGATTTCATCGTTAACTGATTTCATCGTTAACTGATTTCATCTTCATTTAACTGATTTCATCGTTAACTGATTTCATCTTCATTTAACTGATTTCATCGTTAACTGATTTCATCGTTAACTGATTTCATCGTTAACTGATTTCATCTTCATTTAACTGATTTCATTTTCATTCTTCATTTAACTGATTTCATCGTTAACTGATTTCATCTTCATTTAATTGATTTCATCGTTAACTGATTTCATCGTTAACTGATTTCATCGTTAACTGATTTCATCTTCATTTAACTGATTTCATCGTTAACTGATTTCATCGTTAACTGATTTCATCTTCATTCAACTGATTTCATCGTTAACTGATTTCATCGTTAACTGATTTCATCTTCATTTAACTGATTTCATCGTTAACTGATTTCATCGTTAACTGATTTCATCTTTAACTGATTTCATCGTTAACTGATTTCATCTTCATTTAACTGATTTCATAGTTAACTGATTTCATCGTTAACTGATTTCATCTTTAACTGATTTCATCGTTAACTGATTTCATCTTCATTTAACTGATTTCATCGTTAACTGATTTCATCTTCATTTAACTGATTTCATCGTTAACTGATTTCATCGTTAACTGATTTCATCATTAACTGATTTCATCTTCATTTAACTGATTCCATCGTTAACTGATTTCATCGTTAACTGATTTCATCGTTAACTGATTTCATCTTCATTTAACTGATTTCATCGTTAACTGATTTCATCTTCATTTAACTGATTTCATCGTTAACTGATTTCATCGTTAACTGATTTCATCTTTAACTGATTTCATCGTTAACTGATTTCATCTTCATTTAACTGATTTCATCGTTAACTGATTTCATCGTTAACTGATTTCATCGTTAACTGATTTCATCTTCATTTAACTGATTTCATCGTTAACTGATTCCATCGTTAACTGATTTCATCGTTAACTGATTTCATCGTTAACTGATTTCATCGTTAACTGATTTCATCTTCATTTAACTGATTTCATCGTTAACTGATTTCATCGTTAACTGATTTCATCTTCATTTAACTGATTTCATCGTTAACTGATTTCATCGTTAACTGATTTCATCTTCATTTAACTGATTTCATCGTTAACTGATTTCATCGTTAACTGATTTCATCGTTAACTGATTTCATCTTCATTTAACTGATTTCATCGTTAACTGATTTCATCGTTAACTGATTTCATCTTCATTTAACTGATTTCATCGTTAACTGATTTCATCGTTAACTGATTCCATCGTTAACTGATTTCATCTTTAACTGATTTCATCGTTAACTGATTTCATCTTCATTTAACTGATTTCATCGTTAAGTGATTTCATCGTTAACTGATTTCATCGTTAACTGATTTCATCTTCATTTAACTGATTTCATTGTTAACTGATTTCATCGTTAACTGATTTCATCTTCATTTAACTTATTTCATCGTTAACTTATTTAATCGTTAACTGATTCCATCGTTAACTGATTTCATCGTTAACTGATTTCATCGTTAACTGATTTCATCTTCATTTAACTGATTTCATTTTCATTCTTCATTTAACTGATTTCATCGTTAACTGATTTCATCTTCATTTAACTGATTTCATCGTTAACTGATTTCATCGTTAACTGATTTCATCGTTAACTGATTTCATCTTCATTTAACTGATTTCATCGTTAACTGATTTCATCTTCATTTAACTGATTTCATCGTTAACTGATTTCATCGTTAACTGATTTCATCTTCATTTAACTGATTTCATCGTTAACTGATTTCATCGTTAACTGATTTCATCTTTAACTGATTTCATCGTTAACTGATTTCATCTTCATTTAACTGATTTCATCGTTAACTGATTTCATCGTTAACTGATTTCATCTTTAACTGATTTCATCGTTAACTGATTTCATCTTCATTTAACTGATTTCATCGTTAACTGATTTCATCTTCATTTAACTGATTTCATCGTTAACTGATTTCATCGTTAACTGATTTCATCTTCATTTAACTGATTCCATCGTTAACTGATTTCATCGTTAACTGATTTCATCGTTAACTGATTTCATCTTCATTTAACTGATTTCATCGTTAACTGATTTCATCGTTAACTGATTTCATCTTTAACTGATTTCATCGTTAACTGATTTCATCTTCATTTAACTGATTTCATCGTTAACTGATTTCATCGTTAACTGATTTCATCTTCATTTAACTGATTTCATCGTTAACTGATTTCATCGTTAACTGATTCCATCGTTAACTGATTTCATCGTTAACTGATTTCATCGTTAACTGATTTCATCTTCATTTAACTGATTTCATCGTTAACTGATTTCATCTTCATTTAACTGATTTCATCGTTAACTGATTTCATCGTTAACTGATTTCATCGTTAACTGATTTCATCGTTAACTGATTTCATCTTCATTTAACTGATTTCATTTTCATTCTTCATTTAACTGATTTCATCGTTAACTGATTTCATCTTCATTTAACTGATTTCATCGTTAACTGATTTCATCTTCATTTAACTGATTTCATCGTTAACTGATTTCATCTTCATTTAATTGATTTCATCGTTAACTGATTTCATCGTTAACTGATTTCATCGTTAACTGATTTCATCTTCATTTAACTGATTTCATCGTTAACTGATTTCATCTTTAACTGATTTCATCGTTAACTGATTTCATCTTTAACTGATTTCATCGTTAACTGATTTCATCTTTAACTGATTTCATCTTCATTTAATTGATTTCATCGTTAACTGATTTCATCGTTAACTGATTTCATCGTTAACTGATTTCATCTTCATTTAACTGATTTCATCGTTAACTGATTTCATCGTTAACTGATTTCATCTTCATTTAACTGATTTCATCGTTAACTGATTTCATCGTTAACTGATTCCATCGTTAACTGATTTCATCTTTAACTGATTTCATCGTTAACTGATTTCATCTTCATTTAACTGATTTCATCGTTAAGTGATTTCATCGTTAACTGATTTCATCGTTAACTGATTTCATCGTTAACTGATTTCATCTTCATTTAACTGATTTCATCGTTAACTGATTTCATCGTTAACTGATTTCATCGTTAACTGATTTCATCTTCATTTAACTGATTTCATCGTTAACTGATTTCATCGTTAACTGATTTCATCTTCATTTAACTGATTTCATCGTTAACTGATTTCATCGTTAACTGATTTCATCTTCATTTAACTGATTTCATCGTTAACTGATTTCATCTTCATTTAACTGATTTCATCGTTAACTGATTTCGTCTTCATTTAACTGATTTCATCGTTAACTGATTTCATCTTTAACTGATTTCATCGTTGACTGATTTCATCTTCATTTAACTGATTTCATCGTTAACTGATTTCATCGTTAACTGATTTCATCGTTAACTGATTTCATCTTCATTTAACTGATTCCATCGTTAACTGATTTCATCGTTAACTGATTTCATCTTCATTTAACTGATTTCATCGTTAACTGATTTCATCGTTAACTGATTCCATCGTTAACTGATTTCATCTTTAACTGATTTCATCGTTAACTGATTTCATCTTCATTTAACTGATTTCATCGTTAACTGATTTCATCTTCATTTAATTGATTTCATCGTTAACTGATTTCATCCTTAACTGATTTCATCTTCATTTAACTGATTTCATCGTTAACTGATTTCATCGTTAACTGATTTCATCTTCATTTAATTGATTTCATCGTTAACTGATTTCATCGTTAACTGATTTCAGCTTCATTTAACTGATTTCATCGTTAACTGATTTCATCGTTAACTGATTTCATCTTCATTTAACTGATTTCATCGTTAACTGATTTCATCGTTAACTGATTTCATCTTCATTTAACTGATTTCATCGTTAACTGATTTCATCGTTAACTGATTTCATCGTTAACTGATTTCATCTTCATTTAACTGATTTCATCGTTAACTGATTTCATCGTTAACTGATTTCATCTTTAACTGATTTCATCGTTAACTGATTTCATCTTCATTTAACTGATTTCATCGTTAACTGATTTCATCTTCATTTAACTGATTTCATCGTTAACTGATTTCATCGTTAACTGATTTCATCTTCATTTAACTGATTCCATCGTTAACTGATTTCATCGTTAACTGATTTCATCGTTAACTGATTTCATCTTCATTTAACTGATTTCATCGTTAACTGATTTCATCTTCATTTAACTGATTTCATCGTTAACTGATTTCATCGTTAACTGATTTCATCGTTAACTGATTTCATCTTCATTTAACTGATTTCATTTTCATTCTTCATTTAACTGATTTCATCGTTAACTGATTTCATCTTCATTTAATTGATTTCATCGTTAACTGATTTCATCGTTAACTGATTTCATCGTTAACTGATTTCATCTTCATTTAACTGATTTCATCGTTAACTGATTTCATCGTTAAATGATTTCATCGTTAACTGATTTCATCTTCATTTAACTGATTTCATCGTTAACTGATTTCATCGTTAACTGATTTCATCGTTAACTGATTTCATCTTCATTTAACTGATTTCATCGTTAACTGATTTCATCTTCATTTAATTGATTTCATCGTTAACTGATTTCATCGTTAACTGATTTCATCGTTAACTGATTTCATCTTCATTTAACTGATTTCATCGTTAACTGATTTCATCGTTAACTGATTTCATTGTTAACTGATTTCATCTTCATTTAACTGATTTCATCGTTAACTGATTTCATCGTTAACTGATTTCATCTTCATTTAACTGATTTCATCGTTAACTGATTACATCGTTAACTGATTTCATCTTTAACTGATTTCATCGTTAACTGATTTCATCGTTAACTGATTTCATCGTTAACTGATTTCATCTTTAACTGATTTCATCGTTAACTGATTTCATCTTCATTTAACTGATTTCATCGTTAACTGATTTCATCTTCATTTAACTGATTTCATCGTTAACTGATTTCATCGTTAACTGATTTCATCGTTAACTGATTTCATCTTCATTTAACTGATTCCATCGTTAACTGATTTCATCGTTAACTGATTTCATCGTTAACTGATTTCATCTTCATTTAACTGATTTCATCGTTAACTGATTTCATCGTTAACTGATTTCATCGTTAACTGATTTCATCTTCATTTAACTGATTTCATCGTTAACTGATTTCATCGTTAACTGATTTCATCTTCATTTAACTGATTTCATCGTTAACTGATTTCATCGTTAACTGATTTCATCGTTAACTGATTTCATCGTTAACTGATTTCATCTTCATTTAACTGATTTCATCGTTAACTGATTTCATCTTCATTTAACTGATTTCATCGTTAACTGATTTCATCGTTAACTGATTTCATCTTCATTTAACTGATTTCATTTTCATTCTTCATTTAACTGATTTCATCGTTAACTGATTTCATCTTCATTTAATTGATTTCATCGTTAACTGATTTCATCGTTAACTGATTTCATCTTCATTTAACTGATTTCATCGTTAACTGATTTCATCGTTAACTGATTTCATCTTCATTTAACTGATTTCATCGTTAACTGATTTCATCGTTAACTGATTTCATCTTCATTTAACTGATTTCATCGTTAACTGATTTCATCGTTAACTGATTTCATCTTTAACTGATTTCATCGTTAACTGATTTCATCTTCATTTAACTGATTTCATCGTTAACTGATTTCATCGTTAACTGATTTCATCTTTAACTGATTTCATCGTTAACTGATTTCATCTTCATTTAACTGATTTCATCGTTAACTGATTTCATCTTCATTTAACTGATTTCATCGTTAACTGATTTCATCGTTAACTGATTTCATCTTCATTTAACTGATTCCATCGTTAACTGATTTCATCGTTAACTGATTTCATCGTTAACTGATTTCATCGTTAACTGATTTCATCTTCATTTAACTAATTTCATCGTTAACTGATTTCATCGTTAACTGATTTCATCGTTAACTGATTTCATCTTCATTTAACTGATTTCATCGTTAACTGATTTCATCGTTAACTGATTTCATCGTTAACTGATTTCATCTTCATTTAACTGATTTCATCGTTAACTGATTTCATCGTTAACTGATTCCATCGTTAACTGATTTCATCGTTAACTGATTTCATCGTTAACTGATTTCATCTTCATTTAACTGATTTCATCGTTAACTGATTTCATCTTCATTTAACTGATTTCATCGTTAACTGATTTCATCGTTAACTGATTTCATCGTTAACTGATTTCATCTTTAACTGATTTCATCGTTAACTGATTTCATCTTCATTTAACTGATTTCATCGTTAACTGATTTAATCTTCATTTAATTGATTTCATCGTTAACTGATTTCATCGTTAACTGATTTCATCGTTAACTGATTTCATCTTCATTTAACTGATTTCATCTTCATTTAACTGATTTCATCGTTAACTGATTCCATCGTTAACTGATTTCATCGTTAACTGATTTCATCTTCATTTAACTGATTTCATCGTTAACTGATTTCATCGTTAACTGATTTCATCGTTAACTGATTTCATCTTCATTTAACTGATTTCATCGTTAACTGATTTCATCGTTAACTGATTTCATCTTCATTTAACTGATTTCATCGTTAACTGATTTCATCGTTAACTGATTTCATCTTCATTTAACTGATTTCATCGTTAACTGATTTCATCGTTAACTGATTTCATCTTCATTTAACTGATTTCATCGTTAACTGATTTCATCGTTAACTGATTTCATCTTTAACTGATTTCATCGTTAACTGATTTCATCTTCATTTAACTGATTTCATCGTTAACTGATTTCATCGTTAACTGATTTCATCTTTAACTGATTTCATCGTTAACTGATTTCATCTTCATTTAACTGATTTCATCGTTAACTGATTTCATCTTCATTTAACTGATTTCATCGTTAACTGATTTCATCGTTAACTGATTTCATCTTCATTTAACTGATTCCATCGTTAACTGATTTCATCGTTAACTGATTTCATCGTTAACTGATTTCATCTTCATTTAACTAATTTCATCGTTAACTGATTTCATCGTTAACTGATTTCATCGTTAACTGATTTCATCTTCATTTAACTGATTTCATCGTTAACTGATTTCATCGTTAACTGATTTCATCGTTAACTGATTTCATCTTCATTTAACTGATTTCATCGTTAACTGATTTCATCGTTAACTGATTCCATCGTTAACTGATTTCATCGTTAACTGATTTCATCGTTAACTGATTTCATCTTCATTTAACTGATTTCATCGTTAACTGATTTCATCTTCATTTAACTGATTTCATCGTTAACTGATTTCATCGTTAACTGATTTCATCTTCATTTAACTGATTTCATTTTCATTCTTCATTTAACTGATTTCATCGTTAACTGATTTCATCTTCATTTAACTGATTTCATCGTTAACTGATTTCATCGTTAACTGATTTCATCGTTAACTGATTTCATCTTCATTTAACTGATTTCATCGTTAACTGATTTCATCTTCATTTAACTGATTTCATCGTTAACTGATTTCATCTTCATTTAATTGATTTCATCGTTAACTGATTTCATCGTTAACTGATTTCATCGTTAACTGATTTCATCTTCATTTAACTGATTTCATCTTCATTTAACTGATTTCATCGTTAACTGATTTCATCGTTAACTGATTTCATCGTTAACTGATTTCATCTTCATTTAACTGATTTCATCGTTAACTGATTTCATCGTTAACTGATTTCATCGTTAACTGATTTCATCTTCATTTAACTGATTTCATCGTTAACTGATTTCATCGTTAACTGATTTCATCTTCATTTAACTGATTTCATCGTTAACTGATTTCATCGTTAACTGATTTCATCTTCATTTAACTGATTTCATCGTTAACTGATTTCATCGTTAACTGATTCCATCGTTAACTGATTTCATCTTTAACTGATTTCATCGTTAACTGATTTCATCTTCATTTAACTGATTTCATCGTTAAGTGATTTCATCGTTAACTGATTTCATCTTCATTTAACTGATTTCATTGTTAACTGATTTCATCGTTAACTGATTTCATCTTCATTTAACTGATTTCATCGTTAACTGATTTCATCGTTAACTGATTTCATCGTTAACTGATTTCATCTTCATTTAACTGATTTCATCGTTAACTGATTTCATCTTCATTTAACTGATTTCATTTTCATTCTTCATTTAACTGATTTCATCGTTAACTGATTTCATCTTCATTTAACTGATTTCATCGTTAACTGATTTCATCTTCATTTAATTGATTTCATCGTTAACTGATTTCATCGTTAACTGATTTCATTTTCATTTAACTGATTTCATCGTTAACTGATTTCATCGTTAACTGATTCCATCGTTAACTGATTTCATCGTTAACTGATTTCATCTTCATTTAACTGATTTCATCGTTAACTGATTTCATCTTTAACTGATTTCATCGTTAACTGATTTCATCTTCATTTAACTGATTTCATCGTTAACTGATTTCATCGTTAACTGATTTCATCTTTAACTGATTTCATCGTTAACTGATTTCATCTTCATTTAACTGATTTCATCGTTAACTGATTTCATCGTTAACTGATTTCATCTTCATTTAACTGATTTCATCGTTAACTGATTCCATCGTTAACTGATTTCATCTTTAACTGATTTCATCGTTAACTGATTTCATCTTCATTTAACTGATTTCATCGTTAAGTGATTTCATCGTTAACTGATTTCATCGTTAACTGATTTCATCGTTAACTGATTTCATCTTCATTTAACTGATTTCATTTTCATTCTTCATTTAACTGATTTCATCGTTAACTGATTTCATCTTCATTTAACTGATTTCATCGTTAACTGATTTCATCGTTAACTGATTTCATCGTTAACTGATTTCATCTTTAACTGATTTCATCGTTAACTGATTTCATCTTCATTTAACTGATTTCATCGTTAACTGATTTCATCTTCATTTAATTGATTTCATCGTTAACTGATTTCATCGTTAACTGATTTCATCGTTAACTGATTTCATCTTCATTTAACTGATTTCATCGTTAACTGATTTCATCGTTAACTGATTTCATCGTTAACTGATTTCATCTTCATTTAACTGATTCCATCTTCATTTAACTGATTCCATCGTTAACTGATTTCATCGTTAACTGATTTCATCGTTAACTGATTTCATCTTCATTTAACTGATTTCATCGTTAACTGATTTCATCGTTAACTGATTTCATCTTCATTTAACTGATTTCATCGTTAACTGATTTCATCGTTAACTGATTTCATCTTCATTTAACTGATTTCATCGTTAACTGATTTCATCGTTAACTGATTCCATCGTTAACTGATTTCATCGTTAACTGATTTCATCGTTAACTGATTTCATCTTCATTTAACTGATTTCATCGTTAACTGATTTCATCTTCATTTAACTGATTTCATCGTTAACTGATTTCATCGTTAACTGATTTCATCGTTAACTGATTTCATCTTCATTTAACTGATTTCATTTTCATTCTTCATTTAACTGATTTCATCGTTAACTGATTTCATCTTCATTTAATTGATTTCATCGTTAACTGATTTCATCGTTAACTGATTTCATCGTTAACTGATTTCATCTTCATTTAACTGATTTCATCGTTAACTGATTTCATCGTTAACTGATTTCATCTTCATTCAACTGATTTCATCGTTAACTGATTTCATCGTTAACTGATTTCATCTTCATTTAACTGATTTCATCGTTAACTGATTTCATCGTTAACTGATTTCATCTTTAACTGATTTCATCGTTAACTGATTTCATCTTCATTTAACTGATTTCATAGTTAACTGATTTCATCGTTAACTGATTTCATCTTTAACTGATTTCATCGTTAACTGATTTCATCTTCATTTAACTGATTTCATCGTTAACTGATTTCATCTTCATTTAACTGATTTCATCGTTAACTGATTTCATCGTTAACTGATTTCATCATTAACTGATTTCATCTTCATTTAACTGATTCCATCGTTAACTGATTTCATCGTTAACTGATTTCATCGTTAACTGATTTCATCTTCATTTAACTGATTTCATCGTTAACTGATTTCATCTTCATTTAACTGATTTCATCGTTAACTGATTTCATCGTTAACTGATTTCATCTTTAACTGATTTCATCGTTAACTGATTTCATCTTCATTTAACTGATTTCATCGTTAACTGATTTCATCGTTAACTGATTTCATCGTTAACTGATTTCATCTTCATTTAACTGATTTCATCGTTAACTGATTCCATCGTTAACTGATTTCATCGTTAACTGATTTCATCGTTAACTGATTTCATCGTTAACTGATTTCATCTTCATTTAACTGATTTCATCGTTAACTGATTTCATCGTTAACTGATTTCATCTTCATTTAACTGATTTCATCGTTAACTGATTTCATCGTTAACTGATTTCATCTTCATTTAACTGATTTCATCGTTAACTGATTTCATCGTTAACTGATTTCATCGTTAACTGATTTCATCTTCATTTAACTGATTTCATCGTTAACTGATTTCATCGTTAACTGATTTCATCTTCATTTAACTGATTTCATCGTTAACTGATTTCATCGTTAACTGATTCCATCGTTAACTGATTTCATCTTTAACTGATTTCATCGTTAACTGATTTCATCTTCATTTAACTGATTTCATCGTTAAGTGATTTCATCGTTAACTGATTTCATCGTTAACTGATTTCATCTTCATTTAACTGATTTCATTGTTAACTGATTTCATCGTTAACTGATTTCATCTTCATTTAACTTATTTCATCGTTAACTTATTTAATCGTTAACTGATTCCATCGTTAACTGATTTCATCGTTAACTGATTTCATCGTTAACTGATTTCATCTTCATTTAACTGATTTCATTTTCATTCTTCATTTAACTGATTTCATCGTTAACTGATTTCATCTTCATTTAACTGATTTCATCGTTAACTGATTTCATCGTTAACTGATTTCATCGTTAACTGATTTCATCTTCATTTAACTGATTTCATCGTTAACTGATTTCATCTTCATTTAACTGATTTCATCGTTAACTGATTTCATCGTTAACTGATTTCATCTTCATTTAACTGATTTCATCGTTAACTGATTTCATCGTTAACTGATTTCATCTTTAACTGATTTCATCGTTAACTGATTTCATCTTCATTTAACTGATTTCATCGTTAACTGATTTCATCGTTAACTGATTTCATCTTTAACTGATTTCATCGTTAACTGATTTCATCTTCATTTAACTGATTTCATCGTTAACTGATTTCATCTTCATTTAACTGATTTCATCGTTAACTGATTTCATCGTTAACTGATTTCATCTTCATTTAACTGATTCCATCGTTAACTGATTTCATCGTTAACTGATTTCATCGTTAACTGATTTCATCTTCATTTAACTGATTTCATCGTTAACTGATTTCATCGTTAACTGATTTCATCTTTAACTGATTTCATCGTTAACTGATTTCATCTTCATTTAACTGATTTCATCGTTAACTGATTTCATCGTTAACTGATTTCATCTTCATTTAACTGATTTCATCGTTAACTGATTTCATCGTTAACTGATTCCATCGTTAACTGATTTCATCGTTAACTGATTTCATCGTTAACTGATTTCATCTTCATTTAACTGATTTCATCGTTAACTGATTTCATCTTCATTTAACTGATTTCATCGTTAACTGATTTCATCGTTAACTGATTTCATCGTTAACTGATTTCATCGTTAACTGATTTCATCTTCATTTAACTGATTTCATTTTCATTCTTCATTTAACTGATTTCATCGTTAACTGATTTCATCTTCATTTAACTGATTTCATCGTTAACTGATTTCATCTTCATTTAACTGATTTCATCGTTAACTGATTTCATCTTCATTTAATTGATTTCATCGTTAACTGATTTCATCGTTAACTGATTTCATCGTTAACTGATTTCATCTTCATTTAACTGATTTCATCGTTAACTGATTTCATCTTTAACTGATTTCATCGTTAACTGATTTCATCTTTAACTGATTTCATCGTTAACTGATTTCATCTTTAACTGATTTCATCTTCATTTAATTGATTTCATCGTTAACTGATTTCATCGTTAACTGATTTCATCGTTAACTGATTTCATCTTCATTTAACTGATTTCATCGTTAACTGATTTCATCGTTAACTGATTTCATCTTCATTTAACTGATTTCATCGTTAACTGATTTCATCGTTAACTGATTCCATCGTTAACTGATTTCATCTTTAACTGATTTCATCGTTAACTGATTTCATCTTCATTTAACTGATTTCATCGTTAAGTGATTTCATCGTTAACTGATTTCATCGTTAACTGATTTCATCGTTAACTGATTTCATCTTCATTTAACTGATTTCATCGTTAACTGATTTCATCGTTAACTGATTTCATCGTTAACTGATTTCATCTTCATTTAACTGATTTCATCGTTAACTGATTTCATCGTTAACTGATTTCATCTTCATTTAACTGATTTCATCGTTAACTGATTTCATCGTTAACTGATTTCATCTTCATTTAACTGATTTCATCGTTAACTGATTTCATCTTCATTTAACTGATTTCATCGTTAACTGATTTCGTCTTCATTTAACTGATTTCATCGTTAACTGATTTCATCTTTAACTGATTTCATCGTTGACTGATTTCATCTTCATTTAACTGATTTCATCGTTAACTGATTTCATCGTTAACTGATTTCATCGTTAACTGATTTCATCTTCATTTAACTGATTCCATCGTTAACTGATTTCATCGTTAACTGATTTCATCTTCATTTAACTGATTTCATCGTTAACTGATTTCATCGTTAACTGATTCCATCGTTAACTGATTTCATCTTTAACTGATTTCATCGTTAACTGATTTCATCTTCATTTAACTGATTTCATCGTTAACTGATTTCATCTTCATTTAATTGATTTCATCGTTAACTGATTTCATCCTTAACTGATTTCATCTTCATTTAACTGATTTCATCGTTAACTGATTTCATCGTTAACTGATTTCATCTTCATTTAATTGATTTCATCGTTAACTGATTTCATCGTTAACTGATTTCAGCTTCATTTAACTGATTTCATCGTTAACTGATTTCATCGTTAACTGATTTCATCTTCATTTAACTGATTTCATCGTTAACTGATTTCATCGTTAACTGATTTCATCTTCATTTAACTGATTTCATCGTTAACTGATTTCATCGTTAACTGATTTCATCGTTAACTGATTTCATCTTCATTTAACTGATTTCATCGTTAACTGATTTCATCGTTAACTGATTTCATCTTTAACTGATTTCATCGTTAACTGATTTCATCTTCATTTAACTGATTTCATCGTTAACTGATTTCATCTTCATTTAACTGATTTCATCGTTAACTGATTTCATCGTTAACTGATTTCATCTTCATTTAACTGATTCCATCGTTAACTGATTTCATCGTTAACTGATTTCATCGTTAACTGATTTCATCTTCATTTAACTGATTTCATCGTTAACTGATTTCATCGTTAACTGATTTCATCTTTAACTGATTTCATCGTTAACTGATTTCATCTTCATTTAACTGATTCCATCGTTAACTGATTTCATCGTTAACTGATTTCATCGTTAACTGATTTCATCTTCATTTAACTGATTTCATCGTTAACTGATTTCATCGTTAACTGATTTCATCTTCATTTAACTGATTTCATCGTTAACTGATTTCATCGTTAACTGATTTCATCTTCATTTAACTGATTTCATTTTCATTCTTCATTTAACTGATTTCATCGTTAACTGATTTCATCTTCATTTAACTGATTTCATCGTTAACTGATTTCATCTTCATTTAACTGATTTCATCGTTAACTGATTTCATCGTTAACTGATTTCATCGTTAACTGATTTCATCTTTAACTGATTTCATCGTTAACTGATTTCATCTTCATTTAACTGATTTCATCGTTAACTGATTTCATCTTCATTTAACTGATTCCATCGTTAACTGATTTCATCGTTAACTGATTTCATCGTTAACTGATCTCATCGTTAACTGATCTCATCGTTAACTGATCCCATCGTTAACTGATTCCATCGTTAACTGATTTCACCGTGAACTGATTTCATCTTCATTTAACTGATTCCATCGTTAACTGATTTCATCGTTAACTGATTTCATCGTTAACTGATTTCATCGTTAACTGATTTCATCTTCATTTAACTGATTTCATTTTCATTCTTCATTTAACTAATTTCATCGTTAACTGATTTCATCGTTAACTGATTTCATCTTCATTTAACTGATTTCATCGTTAACTGATTTCATCGTTAATTGATTTCATCGTTAACTGATTTCATCTTCATTCTTCATTTAACTGATTTCATCGTTAACTGATTTCATCTTCATTTAACTGATTTCATCGTTAACTGATTTCATCGTTAACTGATTTCATCTTCATTTAACTGATTTCATCGTTAACTGATTTCATCTTCATTCTTCATTTAACTGATTTCATCTTTAACTGATTTCATCGTTAACTGATTTCATCTTCATTTAACTGATTTCATCGTTAATTGATTTCATCGTTAACTGATTTCATCGTTAACTGATTTCATCTTCATTTAACTGATTTCATCGTTAACTGATTTCATCGTTAACTGATTTCATCTTTAACTGATTTCATCTTCATTTAACTGATTTCATCGTTAACTGATTCCATCGTTAACTGATTTCATCTTCATTTAACTGATTTCATCTTCATTTAACTGATTTCATCGTTAACTGATTTCATCGTTAACTGATTTCATCTTTAACTGATTTCATCGTTAACTGATTTCATCTTCATTTAACTGATTCCATCGTTAACTGATTTCATCGTTAACTGATTTCATCTTTAACTGATTTCATCGTTAACTGATTTCATCTTCATTTAACTGATTTCATCGTTAACTGATTTCATCGTTAACTGATTTCATCTTTAACTGATTTCATCGTTAACTGATATCATCTTCATTTAACTGATTTCATCGTTAACTGATTTCATCTTCATTTAACTGATTTCATTTTCATTCTTCATTTAACTGATTTCATCGTTAACTGATTTCATCGTTAACTGATTTCATCTTCATTTAACTGATTTCATCGTTAACTGATTTCATCGTTAACTGATTTCATCTTTAACTGATTTCATCGTTAACTGATTTCATCTTCATTTAACTGATTTCATCGTTAACTGATTTCATCTTCATTTAACTGATTCCATCGTTAACTGATTTCATCGTTAACTGATTTCATCGTTAACTGATCTCATCGTTAACTGATCCCATCGTTAACTGATTCCATCGTTAACTGATTTCACCGTGAACTGATTTCATCTTCATTTAACTGATTCCATCGTTAACTGATTTCATCGTTAACTGATTTCATCGTTAACTGATTTCATCGTTAACTGATTTCATCTTCATTTAACTGATTTCATTTTCATTCTTCATTTAACTAATTTCATCGTTAACTGATTTCATCGTTAACTGATTTCATCTTCATTTAACTGATTTCATCGTTAACTGATTTCATCGTTAATTGATTTCATCGTTAACTGATTTCATCTTCATTCTTCATTTAACTGATTTCATCGTTAACTGATTTCATCTTCATTTAACTGATTTCATCGTTAACTGATTTCATCGTTAACTGATTTCATCTTCATTTAACTGATTTCATCGTTAACTGATTTCATCTTCATTCTTCATTTAACTGATTTCATCTTTAACTGATTTCATCGTTAACTGATTTCATCTTCATTTAACTGATTTCATCGTTAATTGATTTCATCGTTAACTGATTTCATCGTTAACTGATTTCATCTTCATTTAACTGATTTCATCGTTAACTGATTTCATCGTTAACTGATTTCATCTTTAACTGATTTCATCTTCATTTAACTGATTTCATCGTTAACTGATTCCATCGTTAACTGATTTCATCTTCATTTAACTGATTTCATCTTCATTTAACTGATTTCATCGTTAACTGATTTCATCGTTAACTGATTTCATCTTTAACTGATTTCATCGTTAACTGATTTCATCTTCATTTAACTGATTCCATCGTTAACTGATTTCATCGTTAACTGATTTCATCTTTAACTGATTTCATCGTTAACTGATTTCATCTTCATTTAACTGATTTCATCGTTAACTGATTTCATCGTTAACTGATTTCATCTTTAACTGATTTCATCGTTAACTGATATCATCTTCATTTAACTGATTTCATCGTTAACTGATTTCATCTTCATTTAACTGATTTCATTTTCATTCTTCATTTAACTGATTTCATCGTTAACTGATTTCATCGTTAACTGATTTCATCTTCATTTAACTGATTTCATCGTTAACTGATTTCATCGTTAACTGATTTCATCTTCATTTAACTGATTTCATCGTTAACTGATTTCATCGTTAACTGATTTCATCTTCATTTAACTGATTTCATCGTTAACTGATTTCATCGTTAACTGATTTCATCTTTAACTGATTTCATCGTTAACTGATTTCATCTTCATTTAACTGATTCCATCGTTAACTGATTTCATCGTTAACTGATTTCATCGTTAACTGATTTCATCTTCATTTAACTGATTTCATCGTTAACTGATTTCATCGTTAACTGATTTCATCTTCATTTAACTGATTTCATCGTTAACTGATTTCATCGTTAACTGATTTCATCTTCATTTAACTGATTTCATTTTCATTCTTCATTTAACTGATTTCATCGTTAACTGATTTCATCTTCATTTAACTGATTTCATCGTTAACTGATTTCATCTTCATTTAACTGATTTCATCGTTAACTGATTTCATCGTTAACTGATTTCATCTTTAACTGATTTCATCGTTAACTGATTTCATCTTCATTTAACTGATTTCATCGTTAACTGATTTCATCTTCATTTAACTGATTCCATCGTTAACTGATTTCATCGTTAACTGATTTCATCTTCATTTAACTGATTTCATCGTTAACTGATCTCATCGTTAACTGATCCCATCGTTAACTGATTCCATCGTTAACTGATTTCACCGTGAACTGATTTCATCTTCATTTAACTGATTCCATCGTTAACTGATTTCATCGTTAACTGATTTCATCGTTAACTGATTTCATCGTTAACTGATTTCATCGTTAACTGATTTCATCTTCATTTAACTGATTTCATTTTCATTCTTCATTTAACTAATTTCATCGTTAACTGATTTCATCGTTAACTGATTTCATCTTCATTTAACTGATTTCATCGTTAACTGATTTCATCGTTAATTGATTTCATCGTTAACTGATTTCATCTTCATTCTTCATTTAACTGATTTCATCGTTAACTGATTTCATCTTCATTTAACTGATTTCATCGTTAACTGATTTCATCGTTAACTGATTTCATCTTCATTTAACTGATTTCATCGTTAACTGATTTCATCTTCATTCTTCATTTAACTGATTTCATCTTTAACTGATTTCATCGTTAACTGATTTCATCTTCATTTAACTGATTTCATCGTTAATTGATTTCATCGTTAACTGATTTCATCGTTAACTGATTTCATCTTCATTTAACTGATTTCATCGTTAACTGATTTCATCGTTAACTGATTTCATCTTTAACTGATTTCATCTTCATTTAACTGATTTCATCGTTAACTGATTTCATCGTTAACTGATTTCATCTTCATTTAACTGATTTCATCTTCATTTAACTGATTTCATCGTTAACTGATTTCATCGTTAACTGATTTCATCTTTAACTGATTTCATCGTTAACTGATTTCATCTTCATTTAACTGATTCCATCGTTAACTGATTTCATCGTTAACTGATTTCATCTTTAACTGATTTCATCGTTAACTGATTTCATCTTCATTTAACTGATTTCATCGTTAACTGATTTCATCGTTAACTGATTTCATCTTTAACTGATTTCATCGTTAACTGATATCATCTTCATTTAACTGATTTCATCGTTAACTGATTTCATCTTCATTTAACTGATTTCATTTTCATTCTTCATTTAACTGATTTCATCGTTAACTGATTTCATCGTTAACTGATTTCATCGTTAACTGATTTCATCTTCATTTAACTGATTTCATCGTTAACTGATTTCATCGTTAACTGATTTCATCTTCATTTAACTGATTTCATCGTTAACTGATTTCATCTTCATTTAACTGATTCCATCGTTAACTGATTTCATCGTTAACTGATTTCATCTTCATTTAACTGATTTCATCGTTAACTGATTTCATCGTTAACTGATCTCATCGTTAACTGATTCCATCGTTAACTGATTCCATCGTTAACTGATTTCACCGTGAACTGATTTCATCTTCATTTAACTGATTCCATCGTTAACTGATTTCATCGTTAACTGATTTCATCGTTAACTGATTTCATCTTCATTTAACTGATTTCATCGTTAACTGATTTCATCGTTAACTGATTTCATCGTTAACTGATTTCATCTTCATTTAACTGATTTCATCGTTAACTGATTTCATCGTTAACTGATTTCATCTTCATTCTTCATTTAACTGATTTCATCGTTAACTGATTTCATCGTTAACTGATTTCATCTTCATTTAACTGATTTCATCGTTAATTGATTTCATCGTTAACTGATTTCATCGTTAACTGATTTCATCTTCATTTAACTGATTTCATCGTTAACTGATTTCATCGTTAACTGATTTCATCTTTAACTGATTTCATCTTCATTTAACTGATTTCATCGTTAACTGATTTCATCGTTAACTGATTTCATCTTCATTTAACTGATTTCATCTTCATTTAACTGATTTCATCGTTAACTGATTTCATCGTTAACTGATTTCATCGTTAACTGATTTCATCTTTAACTGATTTCATCGTTAACTGATTTCATCTTCATTTAACTGATTTCATCGTTAACTGATTTCATCGTTAACTGATTTCATCTTTAACTGATTTCATCGTTAACTGATTTCATCTTCATTTAACTGATTTCATCGTTAACTGATTCCATCGTTAACTGATTTCATCGTTAACTGATTTCATCTTTAACTGATTTCATCGTTAACTGATTTCATCTTTAACTGATTTCATCGTTAACTGATTTCATCTTCATTTAACTGATTTCATCGTTAACTGATTTCATCTTCATTTAATTGATTTCATCGTTAACTGATTTCATCGTTAACTGATTTCATCGTTAACTGATTTCATCTTCATTTAACTGATTTCATCGTTAACTGATTTCATCGTTAACTGATTCCATCGTTAACTGATTTCATCGTTAACTGATTTCATCTTCATTTAACTGATTTCATCGTTAACTGATTTCATCGTTAACTGATTTCATCTTTAACTGATTTCATCTTCATTTAACTGATTTCATCGTTAACTGATTTCATCGTTAACTGATTTCATCTTCATTTAACTGATTTCATCGTTAACTGATTTCATCGTTAACTGATTCCATCGTTAACTGATTTCATCTTCATTTAACTGATTTCATCGTTAACTGATTTCATCTTCATTTAACTGATTCCATCGTTAACTGATTCCATCGTTAACTGATTTCATCTTCATTTAACTGATTTCATTTTCATTCTTCATTTAACTGATTTCATCGTTAACTGATTTCATCTTCATTTAACTGATTTCATCGTTAACTGATTTCATCTTCATTTAACTGATTTCATCGTTAACTGATTTCATCGTTAACTGATTTCATCGTTAACTGATTTCATCTTTAACTGATTTCATCGTTAACTGATTTCATCTTCATTTAACTGATTTCATCGTTAACTGATTTCATCTTCATTTAACTGATTCCATCGTTAACTGATTTCATCGTTAACTGATTTCATCTTCATTTAACTGATTTCATCGTTAACTGATCTCATCGTTAACTGATCCCATCGTTAACTGATTCCATCGTTAACTGATTTCACCGTGAACTGATTTCATCTTCATTTAACTGATTCCATCGTTAACTGATTTCATCGTTAACTGATTTCATCGTTAACTGATTTCATCTTCATTTAACTGATTTCATTTTCATTCTTCATTTAACTAATTTCATCGTTAACTGATTTCATCGTTAACTGATTTCATCTTCATTTAACTGATTTCATCGTTAACTGATTTCATCGTTAATTGATTTCATCGTTAACTGATTTCATCTTCATTCTTCATTTAACTGATTTCATCGTTAACTGATTTCATCTTCATTTAACTGATTTCATCGTTAACTGATTTCATCGTTAACTGATTTCATCTTCATTTAACTGATTTCATCGTTAACTGATTTCATCTTCATTCTTCATTTAACTGATTTCATCTTTAACTGATTTCATCGTTAACTGATTTCATCTTCATTTAACTGATTTCATCGTTAATTGATTTCATCGTTAACTGATTTCATCGTTAACTGATTTCATCTTCATTTAACTGATTTCATCGTTAACTGATTTCATCGTTAACTGATTTCATCTTTAACTGATTTCATCTTCATTTAACTGATTTCATCGTTAACTGATTTCATCGTTAACTGATTTCATCTTCATTTAACTGATTTCATCTTCATTTAACTGATTTCATCGTTAACTGATTTCATCGTTAACTGATTTCATCTTTAACTGATTTCATCGTTAACTGATTTCATCTTCATTTAACTGATTCCATCGTTAACTGATTTCATCGTTAACTGATTTCATCTTTAACTGATTTCATCGTTAACTGATTTCATCTTCATTTAACTGATTTCATCGTTAACTGATTTCATCGTTAACTGATTTCATCTTTAACTGATTTCATCGTTAACTGATTTCATCTTCATTTAACTGATTTCATCGTTAACTGATTTCATCTTCATTTAACTGATTTCATTTTCATTCTTCATTTAACTGATTTCATCGTTAACTGATTTCATCGTTAACTGATTTCATCTTCATTTAACTGATTTCATCGTTAACTGATTTCATCGTTAACTGATTTCATCGTTAACTGATTTCATCTTCATTTAACTGATTTCATCGTTAACTGATTTCATCGTTAACTGATTTCATCTTCATTTAACTGATTTCATCGTTAACTGATTTCATCTTCATTTAACTGATTCCATCGTTAACTGATTTCATCGTTAACTGATTTCATCTTCATTTAACTGATTTCATCGTTAACTGATTTCATCGTTAACTGATCTCATCGTTAACTGATTCCATCGTTAACTGATTTCACCGTGAACTGATTTCATCTTCATTTAACTGATTTCATCTTCATTTAACTGATTTCATCGTTAACTGATTTCATCGTTAACTGATTTCATCGTTAACTGATTTCATCTTCATTTAACTGATTTCATCGTTAACTGATTTCATCGTTAACTGATTTCATCGTTAACTGATTTCATCTTCATTTAACTGATTTCATCGTTAACTGATTTCATCGTTAACTGATTTCATCTTCATTTAACTGATTTCATCGTTAACTGATTTCATCGTTAACTGATTTCATCTTCATTTAACTGATTTCATTTTCATTCTTCATTTAACTGATTTCATCGTTAACTGATTTCATCTTCATTTAACTGATTTCATCGTTAACTGATTTCATCTTCATTTAACTGATTTCATCGTTAACTGATTTCATCGTTAACTGATTTCATCTTTAACTGATTTCATCGTTAACTGATTTCATCTTCATTTAACTGATTTCATCGTTAACTGATTTCATCTTCATTTAACTGATTCCATCGTTAACTGATTTCATCGTTAACTGATTTCATCTTCATTTAACTGATTTCATCGTTAACTGATCTCATCGTTAACTGATCCCATCGTTAACTGATTCCATCGTTAACTGATTTCACCGTGAACTGATTTCATCTTCATTTAACTGATTCCATCGTTAACTGATTTCATCGTTAACTGATTTCATCGTTAACTGATTTCATCGTTAACTGATTTCATCGTTAACTGATTTCATCTTCATTTAACTGATTTCATTTTCATTCTTCATTTAACTAATTTCATCGTTAACTGATTTCATCGTTAACTGATTTCATCTTCATTTAACTGATTTCATCGTTAACTGATTTCATCGTTAATTGATTTCATCGTTAACTGATTTCATCTTCATTCTTCATTTAACTGATTTCATCGTTAACTGATTTCATCTTCATTTAACTGATTTCATCGTTAACTGATTTCATCGTTAACTGATTTCATCTTCATTTAACTGATTTCATCGTTAACTGATTTCATCTTCATTCTTCATTTAACTGATTTCATCTTTAACTGATTTCATCGTTAACTGATTTCATCTTCATTTAACTGATTTCATCGTTAATTGATTTCATCGTTAACTGATTTCATCGTTAACTGATTTCATCTTCATTTAACTGATTTCATCGTTAACTGATTTCATCGTTAACTGATTTCATCTTTAACTGATTTCATCTTCATTTAACTGATTTCATCGTTAACTGATTTCATCGTTAACTGATTTCATCTTCATTTAACTGATTTCATCTTCATTTAACTGATTTCATCGTTAACTGATTTCATCGTTAACTGATTTCATCTTTAACTGATTTCATCGTTAACTGATTTCATCTTCATTTAACTGATTCCATCGTTAACTGATTTCATCGTTAACTGATTTCATCTTTAACTGATTTCATCGTTAACTGATTTCATCTTCATTTAACTGATTTCATCGTTAACTGATTTCATCGTTAACTGATTTCATCTTTAACTGATTTCATCGTTAACTGATATCATCTTCATTTAACTGATTTCATCGTTAACTGATTTCATCTTCATTTAACTGATTTCATTTTCATTCTTCATTTAACTGATTTCATCGTTAACTGATTTCATCGTTAACTGATTTCATCGTTAACTGATTTCATCGTTAACTGATTTCATCTTCATTTAACTGATTTCATCGTTAACTGATTTCATCGTTAACTGATTTCATCTTCATTTAACTGATTTCATCGTTAACTGATTTCATCTTCATTTAACTGATTCCATCGTTAACTGATTTCATCGTTAACTGATTTCATCTTCATTTAACTGATTTCATCGTTAACTGATTTCATCGTTAACTGATCTCATCGTTAACTGATTCCATCGTTAACTGATTCCATCGTTAACTGATTTCACCGTGAACTGATTTCATCTTCATTTAACTGATTCCATCGTTAACTGATTTCATCGTTAACTGATTTCATCGTTAACTGATTTCATCTTCATTTAACTGATTTCATCGTTAACTGATTTCATCGTTAACTGATTTCATCGTTAACTGATTTCATCTTCATTTAACTGATTTCATCGTTAACTGATTTCATCGTTAACTGATTTCATCTTCATTCTTCATTTAACTGATTTCATCGTTAACTGATTTCATCGTTAACTGATTTCATCTTCATTTAACTGATTTCATCGTTAATTGATTTCATCGTTAACTGATTTCATCTTTAACTGATTTCATCTTCATTTAACTGATTTCATCGTTAACTGATTTCATCGTTAACTGATTTCATCTTCATTTAACTGATTTCATCTTCATTTAACTGATTTCATCGTTAACTGATTTCATCGTTAACTGATTTCATCGTTAACTGATTTCATCTTTAACTGATTTCATCGTTAACTGATTTCATCTTCATTTAACTGATTTCATCGTTAACTGATTTCATCGTTAACTGATTTCATCTTTAACTGATTTCATCGTTAACTGATTTCATCTTCATTTAACTGATTTCATCGTTAACTGATTCCATCGTTAACTGATTTCATCGTTAACTGATTTCATCTTTAACTGATTTCATCGTTAACTGATTTCATCTTTAACTGATTTCATCGTTAACTGATTTCATCTTCATTTAACTGATTTCATCGTTAACTGATTTCATCTTCATTTAATTGATTTCATCGTTAACTGATTTCATCGTTAACTGATTTCATCGTTAACTGATTTCATCTTCATTTAACTGATTTCATCGTTAACTGATTTCATCGTTAACTGATTCCATCGTTAACTGATTTCATCGTTAACTGATTTCATCTTCATTTAACTGATTTCATCGTTAACTGATTTCATCGTTAACTGATTTCATCTTTAACTGATTTCATCTTCATTTAACTGATTTCATCGTTAACTGATTTCATCGTTAACTGATTTCATCTTCATTTAACTGATTTCATCGTTAACTGATTTCATCGTTAACTGATTCCATCGTTAACTGATTTCATCTTCATTTAACTGATTTCATCGTTAACTGATTTCATCTTCATTTAACTGATTCCATCGTTAACTGATTCCATCGTTAACTGATTTCATCTTCATTTAACTGATTTCATTTTCATTCTTCATTTAACTGATTTCATCGTTAACTGATTTCATCTTCATTTAACTGATTTCATCGTTAACTGATTTCATCTTCATTTAACTGATTTCATCGTTAACTGATTTCATCGTTAACTGATTTCATCGTTAACTGATTTCATCTTTAACTGATTTCATCGTTAACTGATTTCATCTTCATTTAACTGATTTCATCGTTAACTGATTTCATCTTCATTTAACTGATTCCATCGTTAACTGATTTCATCGTTAACTGATTTCATCTTCATTTAACTGATTTCATCGTTAACTGATCTCATCGTTAACTGATCTCATCGTTAACTGATCCCATCGTTAACTGATTCCATCGTTAACTGATTTCACCGTGAACTGATTTCATCTTCATTTAACTGATTCCATCGTTAACTGATTTCATCGTTAACTGATTTCATCGTTAACTGATTTCATCTTCATTTAACTGATTTCATTTTCATTCTTCATTTAACTAATTTCATCGTTAACTGATTTCATCGTTAACTGATTTCATCTTCATTTAACTGATTTCATCGTTAACTGATTTCATCGTTAATTGATTTCATCGTTAACTGATTTCATCTTCATTCTTCATTTAACTGATTTCATCGTTAACTGATTTCATCTTCATTTAACTGATTTCATCGTTAACTGATTTCATCGTTAACTGATTTCATCTTCATTTAACTGATTTCATCGTTAACTGATTTCATCTTCATTCTTCATTTAACTGATTTCATCTTTAACTGATTTCATCGTTAACTGATTTCATCTTCATTTAACTGATTTCATCGTTAATTGATTTCATCGTTAACTGATTTCATCGTTAACTGATTTCATCTTCATTTAACTGATTTCATCGTTAACTGATTTCATCGTTAACTGATTTCATCTTTAACTGATTTCATCTTCATTTAACTGATTTCATCGTTAACTGATTTCATCGTTAACTGATTTCATCTTCATTTAACTGATTTCATCTTCATTTAACTGATTTCATCGTTAACTGATTTCATCGTTAACTGATTTCATCTTTAACTGATTTCATCGTTAACTGATTTCATCTTCATTTAACTGATTCCATCGTTAACTGATTTCATCGTTAACTGATTTCATCTTTAACTGATTTCATCGTTAACTGATTTCATCTTCATTTAACTGATTTCATCGTTAACTGATTTCATCGTTAACTGATTTCATCTTTAACTGATTTCATCGTTAACTGATTTCATCTTCATTTAACTGATTTCATCGTTAACTGATTTCATCTTCATTTAACTGATTTCATTTTCATTCTTCATTTAACTGATTTCATCGTTAACTGATTTCATCGTTAACTGATTTCATCTTCATTTAACTGATTTCATCGTTAACTGATTTCATCGTTAACTGATTTCATCGTTAACTGATTTCATCTTCATTTAACTGATTTCATCGTTAACTGATTTCATCGTTAACTGATTTCATCTTCATTTAACTGATTTCATCGTTAACTGATTTCATCTTCATTTAACTGATTCCATCGTTAACTGATTTCATCGTTAACTGATTTCATCTTCATTTAACTGATTTCATCGTTAACTGATTTCATCGTTAACTGATCTCATCGTTAACTGATTCCATCGTTAACTGATTTCACCGTGAACTGATTTCATCTTCATTTAACTGATTCCATCGTTAACTGATTTCATCGTTAACTGATTTCATCTTCATTTAACTGATTTCATCGTTAACTGATTTCATCGTTAACTGATTTCATCTTCATTTAACTGATTTCATCGTTAACTGATTTCATCGTTAACTGATTTCATCTTCATTCTTCATTTAACTGATTTCATCGTTAACTGATTTCATCGTTAACTGATTTCATCTTCATTTAACTGATTTCATCGTTAATTGATTTCATCGTTAACTGATTTCATCGTTAACTGATTTCATCTTCATTTAACTGATTTCATCGTTAACTGATTTCATCTTTAACTGATTTCATCTTTAACTGATTTCATCTTCATTTAACTGATTTCATCGTTAACTGATTTCATCGTTAACTGATTTCATCTTCATTTAACTGATTTCATCTTCATTTAACTGATTTCATCGTTAACTGATTTCATCGTTAACTGATTTCATCTTTAACTGATTTCATCGTTAACTGATTTCATCTTCATTTAACTGATTTCATCGTTAACTGATTCCATCGTTAACTGATTTCATCGTTAACTGATTTCATCGTTAACTGATTTCATCGTTAACTGATTTCATCTTCATTTAACTGATTTCATCTTTAACTGATTTCATCGTTAACTGATTTCATCTTTAACTGATTTCATCGTTAACTGATTTCATCTTCATTTAACTGATTTCATCTTCATTTAACTGATTTCATCTTCATTTAACTGATTTCATCGTTAACTGATTTCATCTTCATTTAATTGATTTCATCGTTAACTGATTTCATCGTTAACTGATTTCATCGTTAACTGATTTCATCTTCATTTAACTGATTTCATCGTTAACTGATTTCATCGTTAACTGATTCCATCGTTAACTGATTTCATCGTTAACTGATTTCATCTTCATTTAACTGATTTCATCGTTAACTGATTTCATCGTTAACTGATTTCATCTTCATTTAACTGATTTCATCGTTAACTGATTTCATCGTTAACTGATTTCATCGTTAACTGATTTCATCGTTAACTGATTTCATCGTTAACTGATTTCATCTTCATTTAACTGATTTCATCTTCATTTAACTGATTTCATCGTTAACTGATTCCATCGTTAACTGATTTCATCTTTAACTGATTTCATCGTTAACTGATTTCATCTTCATTTAACTGATTTCATCGTTAAGTGATTTCATCGTTAACTGATTTCATCGTTAACTGATTTCATCGTTAACTGATTTCATCTTCATTTAACTGATTTCATCGTTAACTGATTTCATCGTTAACTGATTTCATCTTCATTTAACTGATTTCATCGTTAACTGATTTCATCGTCAACTGATTCCATCGTTAACTGATTTCATCGTTAACTGATTTCATCTTCATTTAACTGATTTCATCGTTAACTGATTTCATCGTTAACTGATTTCATCTTCATTTAACTGATTTCATCGTTAACTGATTTCATCTTCATTTAACTGATTTCATCGTTAACTGATTTCATCTTCATTTAACTGATTCCATCGTTAACTGATTTCATCGTTAACTGATTTCATCTTCATTTAACTGATTTCATCGTTAACTGATCTCATCGTTAACTGATTCCATCGTTAACTGATTTCACCGTGAACTGATTTCATCTTCATTTAACTGATTCCATCGTTAACTGATTTCATCGTTAACTGATTTCATCGTTAACTGATTTCATCTTCATTAAACTGATTTCATTTTCATTCTTCATTTAACTGATTTCATCGTTAACTGATTTCATCGTTAACTGATTTCATCTTCATTTAACTGATTTCATCGTTAACTGATTTCATCGTTAACTGATTTCATCGTTAACTGATTTCATCTTCATTCTTCATTTAACTGATTTCATCTTTAACTGATTTCATCGTTAACTGATTTCATCTTCATTTAACTGATTTCATCGTTAATTGATTTCATCGTTAACTGATTTCATTGTTAACTGATTTCATCTTCATTTAACTGATTTCATCGTTAACTGATTTCATCGTTAACTGATTTCATCTTTAACTGATTTCATCGTTAACTGATTTCATCTTCATTTAACTGATTTAATCTTCATTTAACTGATTTCATCGTTAACTGATTTCATCTTCATTTAACTGATTCCATCGTTAACTGATTTCATCGTTAACTGATTTCATCGTTAACTGATTTCATCTTCATTTAACTGATTTCATTTTCATTCTTCATTTAAATGATTTCATCGTTAACTGATTTCATTTTTAACTGATTTCATCTTCATTTAACTGATTTCATCGTTAACTGATTTCATCTTCATTTAACTGATTTCATCGTTAACTGATTTCATCGTTAACTGATTTCATCTTTAACTGATTTCATCGTTAACTGATTTCATCTTCATTTAACTGATTTCATCGTTAACTGATTCCATCGTTAACTGATTTCATCTTTAACTGATTTCATCGTTAACTGATTTCATCTTCATTTAACTGATTTCATTGTTAACTGATTTCATTGTTAACTGATTTCATCTTCATTTAACTGATTTCATCGTTAACTGATTTCATCGTTAACTGATTTCATCTTCATTTAACTGATTTCATCTTCATTTAACTGATTTCATCGTTAACTGATTTCATCGTTAACTGATTTCATCTTCATTTAACTGATTCCATCGTTAACTGATTTCATCGTTAACTGATTTCATCTTCATTTAACTGATTTCATTTTCATTCTTCATTTAAATGATTTCATCGTTAACTGATTTCATCGTTAACTGATTTCATCTTCATTTAACTGATTTCATCGTTAACTGATTTCATCGTTAACTGATTTCATCTTCATTTAACTGATTTCATCTTCATTTAACTGATTTCATCGTTAACTGATTTCATCTTTAACTGATTTCATCGTTAACTGATTTCATCTTCATTTAACTAATTTCATCGTTAACTGATTTCATCGTTAACTGATTTCATCTTTAACTGATTTCATCGTTAACTGATTTCATCTTCATTTAACTGATTTCATCGTTAACTGATTCCATCGTTAACTGATTTCATCGTTAACTGATTTCATCTTTAACTGATTTCATCGTTAACTGATTTCATCTTCATTTAACTGATTTCATCGTTAACTGATTTCATCTTTAACTGATTTCATCGTTAACTGATTTCATCTTCATTTAACTGATTTCATCGTTAACTGATTTCATCTTCATTTAATTGATTTCATCGTTAACTGATTTCATCGTTAACTGATTTCATCGTTAACTGATTTCATCGTTAACTGATTTCATCTTCATTTAACTGATTTCATCGTTAACTGATTTCATCGTTAACTGATTCCATCGTTAACTGATTTCATCGTTAACTGATTTCATCGTTAACTGATTTCATCTTCATTTAACTGATTTCATCGTTAACTGATTTCATCGTTAACTGATTTCATCTTCATTTAACTGATTTCATCGTTAACTGATTTCATCGTTAACTGATTTCATCTTTAACTGATTTCATCTTTAACTGATTTCATCGTTAACTGATTTCATCTTCATTTAACTGATTTCATCGTTAACTGATTTCATCTTCATTTAACTGATTTCATCGTTAAGTGATTTCATCGTTAACTGATTTCATCGTTAACTGATTTCATCGTTAACTGATTTCATCTTCATTTAACTGATTTCATCGTTAACTGATTTCATCGTTAACTGATTTCATCGTTAACTGATTTCATCTTCATTTAACTGATTTCATCGTTAACTGATTTCATCGTTAACTGATTTCATCGTTAACTGATTTCATCTTCATTCTTCATTTAACTGATTTCATCGTTAACTGATTTCATCGTTAACTGATTTCATCTTCATTTAACTGATTTCATCGTTAATTGATTTCATCGTTAACTGATTTCATCGTTAACTGATTTCATCTTTAACTGATTTCATCGTTAACTGATTTCATCTTCATTTAACTGATTTCATTTTCATTCTTCATTTAACAGATTTCATCGTTAACTGATTTCATCGTTAACTGATTTCATCGTTAACTGATTTCATCGTTAACTGATTTCATCGTTAACTGATTTCATCTTCATTTAACTGATTCCATCGTTAACTGATTTCATCTTTAACTGATTTCATCATTAACTGATTTCATCTTCATTTAACTGATTTCATCGTTAACTGATTTCATCGTTAACTGATTTCATTTTCATTCTTCACTTAACTGATTTCATCGTTAACTGATTTCATCTTTAACTGATTTCATCGTTAACTGATTTAATCTTCATGTAACTGATTTCATCTTTAACTGATTTCATCGTTAACTGATTTCATCTTCATTTAACTGATTTCATCTTCATTTAACTGATTTCATCGTTAACTGATTTCATCTTCATTTAACTGATTCCATCGTTAACTGATTTCATCGTTTACTGATTTCATCGTTAACTGATTTCATCTTCATTTAACTGATTTCATTTTCATTCTTCATTTAACTGATTTCATCGTTAACTGATTTAATCTTCATGTAACTGATTTCATCTTTAACTGATTTCATCGTTAACTGATTTCATCTTCATTTAACTGATTTCATCGTTAACTGATTTCATCTTCATTTAACTGATTTCATCGTTAACTGATTTCATCGTTAACTGATTTCATCTTTAACTGATTTCATCGTTAACTGATTTCATCTTCATTTAACTGATTTAATCTTCATTTAACTGATTTCATCGTTAACTGATTTCATCTTCATTTAACTGATTCCATCGTTAACTGATTTCATCGTTAACTGATTTCATCGTTAACTGATTTCATCTTCATTTAACTGATTTCATTTTCATTCTTCATTTAAATGATTTCATCGTTAACTGATTTCATTTTTAACTGATTTCATCGTTAACTGATTTCATCGTTAACTGATTTCATCTTCATTTAACTGATTTCATCGTTAACTGATTTCATCTTCATTTAACTGATTTCATCGTTAACTGATTCCATCGTTAACTGATTTCATCTTTAACTGATTTCATCGTTAACTGATTTCATCTTCATTTAACTGATTTCATCGTTAACTGATTTCATCTTCATTTAACTGATTTCATCGTTAACTGATTTCATCGTTAACTGATTTCATCTTCATTTAACTGATTTCATCTTCATTTAACTGATTTCATCGTTAACTGATTTCATCGTTAACTGATTTCATCTTCATTTAACTGATTCCATCGTTAACTGATTTCATCGTTAACTGATTTCATCTTCATTTAACTGATTTCATTTTCATTCTTCATTTAAATGATTTCATCGTTAACTGATTTCATTTTTAACTGATTTCATCGTTAACTGATTTCATCTTCATTTAACTGATTTCATCGTTAACTGATTTCATCTTCATTTAACTGATTTCATCGTTAACTGATTTCATCGTTAACTGATTTCATCGTTAACTGATTTCATCTTTAACTGATTTCATCTTCATTTAACTGATTTCATCTTCATTTAACTGATTTCATCGTTAACTGATTCCATCGTTAACTGATTTCATCTTTAACTGATTTCATCGTTAACTGATTTCATCTTCATTTAACTGATTTCATCGTTAACTGATTTCATCTTCATTTAACTGATTTCATCGTTAACTGATTTCATCGTTAACTGATTTCATCGTTAACTGATTTCATCTTCATTTAACTGATTTCATCGTTAACTGATTTCATCTTCATTTAACTGATTTCATCTTCATTTAACTGATTTCATCGTTAACTGATTTCATCGTTAACTGATTTCATCGTTAACTGATTTCATCTTCATTTAACTGATTTCATCGTTAACTGATTTCATCTTCATTTAACTGATTCCATCGTTAACTGATTTCATCGTTAACTGATTTCATCGTTAACTGATTTCATCTTCATTTAACTGATTCCATCGTTAACTGATTTCATCGTTAACTGATTTCATCGTTAACTGATTTCATCTTCATTTAACTGATTTCATCGTTAACTGATTTCATCGTTAACTGATTTCATCTTCATTTAACTGATTCCATCGTTAACTGATTTCATCGTTAACTGATTTCATCTTTAACTGATTTCATCGTTAACTGATTTCATCTTCATTTAACTGATTTCATCGTTAACTGATTTCATCGTTAACTGATTCCATCGTTAACTGATTTCATCGTTAACTGATTCCATCGTTAACTGATTTCATCTTCATTTAACTGATTTCATCGTTAACTGATTTCATCGTTAACTGATTTCATCTTCATTTAACTGATTTCATCGTTAACTGATTTCATCGTTAACTGATTCCATCGTTAACTGATTTCATCTTTAACTGATTTCATCGTTAACTGATTTCATCGTTAACTGATTTCATCTTTAACTGATTTCATCGTTAACTGATTTCATCTTCATTTAACTGATTTAATCTTCATTTAACTGATTTCATCGTTAACTGATTTCATCTTCATTTAACTGATTCCATCGTTAACTGATTTCATCGTTAACTGATTTCATCGTTAACTGATTTCATCTTCATTTAACTGATTTCATTTTCATTCTTCATTTAAATGATTTCATCGTTAACTGATTTCATTTTTAACTGATTTCATCGTTAACTGATTTCATCTTCATTTAACTGATTTCATCGTTAACTGATTTCATCTTCATTTAACTGATTTCATCGTTAACTGATTCCATCGTTAACTGATTTCATCTTTAACTGATTTCATCGTTAACTGATTTCATCTTCATTTAACTGATTTCATCGTTAACTGATTTCATCTTCATTTAACTGATTTCATCGTTAACTGATTTCATCGTTAACTGATTTCATCTTCATTTAACTGATTTCATCTTCATTTAACTGATTTCATCGTTAACTGATTTCATCGTTAACTGATTTCATCTTCATTTAACTGATTCCATCGTTAACTGATTTCATCGTTAACTGATTTCATCTTCATTTAACTGATTTCATTTTCATTCTTCATTTAAATGATTTCATCGTTAACTGATTTCATTTTTAACTGATTTCATCGTTAACTGATTTCATCTTCATTTAACTGATTTCATCGTTAACTGATTTCATCTTCATTTAACTGATTTCATCGTTAACTGATTTCATCGTTAACTGATTTCATCGTTAACTGATTTCATCTTTAACTGATTTCATCTTCATTTAACTGATTTCATCTTCATTTAACTGATTTCATCGTTAACTGATTCCATCGTTAACTGATTTCATCTTTAACTGATTTCATCGTTAACTGATTTCATCTTCATTTAACTGATTTCATCGTTAACTGATTTCATCTTCATTTAACTGATTTCATCGTTAACTGATTTCATCGTTAACTGATTTCATCGTTAACTGATTTCATCTTCATTTAACTGATTTCATCTTCATTTAACTGATTTCATCGTTAACTGATTTCATCGTTAACTGATTTCATCTTCATTTAACTGATTCCATCGTTAACTGATTTCATCGTTAACTGATTTCATCTTCATTTAACTGATTTCATCGTTAACTGATTTCATCTTCATTTAACTGATTCCATCGTTAACTGATTTCATCGTTAACTGATTTCATCGTTAACTGATTTCATCTTCATTTAACTGATTCCATCGTTAACTGATTTCATCGTTAACTGATTTCATCGTTAACTGATTTCATCTTCATTTAACTGATTTCATCGTTAACTGATTTCATCGTTAACTGATTTCATCTTCATTTAACTGATTCCATCGTTAACTGATTTCATCGTTAACTGATTTCATCTTTAACTGATTTCATCGTTAACTGATTTCATCTTCATTTAACTGATTCCATCATTAACTGATTTCATCGTTAACTGATTTCATCGTTAACTGATTTCATCTTCATTTAACTGATTTCATCGTTAACTGATTTCATCGTTAACTGATTTCATCTTCATTTAACTGATTTCATCGTTAACTGATTTCATCGTTAACTGATTTCATCGTTAACTGATTCCATCGTTAACTGATTTCATCGTTAACTGATTCCATCGTTAACTGATTTCATCTTCATTTAACTGATTTCATCGTTAACTGATTTCATCGTTAACTGATTTCATCTTCATTTAACTGATTTCATCGTTAACTGATTTCATCGTTAACTGATTCCATCGTTAACTGATTTCATCTTTAACTGATTTCATCGTTAACTGATTTCATCTTCATTTAACTGATTTCATCGTTAACTGATTTCATCGTTAACTGATTTCATCTTCATTTAACTGATTCCATCGTTAACTGATTTCATCGTTAACTGATTTCATCTTTAACTGATTTCATCGTTAACTGATTTCATCTTCATTTAACTGATTTCATCTTCATTTAACTGATTTCATCGTTAACTGATTTCATCGTTAACTGATTCCATCGTTAACTGATTTCTTCGTTAACTGATTTCATCTTCATTTAACTGATTTCATCGTTAACTGATTTCATCTTCATTTAACTGATTTCATCGTTAACTGATTTCATCGTTAACTGATTTCATCGTTAACTGATTTCATCTTCATTTAACTGATTTCATCGTTAACTGATTTCATCTTTAACTGATTTCATCGTTAACTGATTTCATCTTTAACTGATTTCATCTTTAACTGATTTCATCGTTAACTGATTTCATCTTCATTTAACTGATTTCATCTTTAACTGATTTCATTGTTAACTGATTTCATCTTCATTTAACTGATTTCATCGTTAACTGATTTCATCGTTAACTGATTTCATCTTCATTTAACTGATTCCATCGTTAACTGATTTCATCGTTAACTGATTTCATCTTTAACTGATTTCATCGTTAACTGATTTCATCTTCATTTAACTGATTTCATCTTCATTTAACTGATTTCATCGTTAACTGATTTCATCGTTAACTGATTCCATCGTTAACTGATTTCTTCGTTAACTGATTTCATCTTCATTTAACTGATTTCATCGTTAACTGATTTCATCTTCATTTAACTGATTTCATCGTTAACTGATTTCATCGTTAACTGATTTCATCGTTAACTGATTTCATCTTCATTTAACTGATTTCATCGTTAACTGATTTCATCTTTAACTGATTTCATCGTTAACTGATTTCATCTTTAACTGATTTCATCGTTAACTGATTTCATCTTCATTTAACTGATTTCATCTTCATTTAACTGATTTCATTTTCATTCTTCATTTAACAGATTTCATCGTTAACTGATTTCATCGTTAACTGATTTCATCGTTAACTGATTTCATCTTCATTTAACTGATTTCATCGTTAACTGATTTCATCGTTAACTGATTTCATCATTAACTGATTTCATCGTTAACTGATTTCATCTTCATTTAACTGATTTCATCGTTAACTGATTTCATCGTTAACTGATTTCATCGTTAACTGATTTCATCTTCATTTAACTGATTCCATCGTTAACTGATTTCATCTTTAACTGATTTCATCATTAACTGATTTCATCTTCATTTAACTGATTTCATCGTTAACTGATTTCATCGTTAACTGATTTCATTTTCATTCTTCACTTAACTGATTTCATCGTTAACTGATTTCATCTTTAACTGATTTCATCGTTAACTGATTTCATCTTCATTTAACTGATTCCATCGTTAACTGATTTCATCGTTAACTGATTTCATCTTTAACTGATTTCATCTTCATTTAACTGATTTCATCGTTAACTGATTTCATCGTTAACTGATTCCATCGTTAACTGATTTCATCTTTAACTGATTTCATCGTTAACTGATTTCATCTTCATTTAACTGATTTCATCGTTAACTGATTTCATCGTTAACTGATTTCATCTTCATTTAACTGATTTCATCGTTAACTGATTTCATCGTTAACTGATTTCATCTTCATTTAACTGATTCCATCGTTAACTGATTTCATCGTTAACTGATTTCATCTTCATTTAACTGATTTCATCGTTAACTGATTTCATCGTTAACTGATTTCATCTTCATTTAACTGATTCCATCGTTAACTGATTTCATCGTTAACTGATTTCATCTTCATTTAACTGATTTCATCGTTAACTGATTTCATCGTTAACTGATTTCATCTTCATTTAACTGATTCCATCGTTAACTGATTTCATCGTTAACTGATTTCATCGTTAACTGATTTCATCTTCATTTAACTGATTCCATCGTTAACTGATTCCATCGTTAACTGATTTCATCGTTAACTGATTTCATCTTCATTTAACTGATTTCATTTTCATTCTTCATTTAACTGATTTCATCTTCATTTAACTGATTTCATCGTTAACTGATTTCATCGTTAACTGATTTCATCTTCATTTAACTGATTTCATCGTTAACTGATTTCATCGTTAACTGATTTCATCTTTAACTGATTTCATCGTTAACTGATTTCATCTTCATTTAACTGATTTCATCGTTAACTGATTTCATCTTCATTTAACTGATTCCATCGTTAACTGATTTCATCGTTAACTGATTTCATCTTCATTTAACTGATTTCATCGTTAACTGATCTCATCGTTAACTGATCTCATCGTTAACTGATTCCATCGTTAACTGATTCCATCGTGAACTGATTTCACCGTGAACTGATTTCATCTTCATTTAACTGATTCCATCGTTAACTGATTTCATCGTTAAATGATTTCATCGTTAACTGATTTCATCTTCATTTAACTGATTTCATTTTCATTCTTCATTTAACTGATTTCATCGTTAACTGATTTCATCGTTAACTGATTTCATCTTCATTTAACTGATTTCATCGTTAACTGATTTCATCGTTAATTGATTTCATCGTTAACTGATTTCATCTTCATTCTTCATTTAACTGATTTCATCGTTAACTGATTTCATCTTCATTTAACTGATTTCATCGTTAACTGATTTCATCGTTAACTGATTTCATCGTTAACTGATTTCATCTTCATTTAACTGATTTCATCGTTAACTGATTTCATCTTCATTCTTCATTTAACTGATTTCATCTTTAACTGATTTCATCGTTAACTGATTTCATCTTCATTTAACTGATTTCATCGTTAATTGATTTCATCGTTAACTGATTTCATCGTTAACTGATTTCATCTTCATTTAACTGATTTCATCGTTAACTGATTTCATCGTTAACTGATTTCATCTTTAACTGATTTCATCTTCATTTAACTGATTTCATCGTTAACTGATTTCATCGTTAACTGATTTCATCTTCATTTAACTGATTTCATCTTCATTTAACTGATTTCATCGTTAACTGATTTCATCGTTAACTGATTTCATCTTTAACTGATTTCATCTTTAACTGATTTCATCGTTAACTGATTTCATCTTCATTTAACTGATTTCATCGTTAACTGATTCCATCGTTAACTGATTTCATCGTTAACTGATTTCATCTTTAACTGATTTCATCGTTAACTGATTTCATCTTCATTTAACTGATTTCATCGTTAACTGATTCCATCGTTAACTGATTTCATCTTCATTTAACTGATTCCATCGTTAACTGATTCCATCGTTAACTGATTTCATCGTTAACTGATTTCATCTTCATTTAACTGATTTCATTTTCATTCTTCATTTAACTGATTTCATCGTTAACTGATTTCATCGTTAACTGATTTCATCTTCATTTAACTGATTTCATCGTTAACTGATTTCATCGTTAACTGATTTCATCGTTAACTGATTTCATCTTCATTTAACTGATTTCATCGTTAACTGATTTCATCTTCATTTAACTGATTCCATCGTTAACTGATTTCATCGTTAACTGATTTCATCTTCATTTAACTGATTTCATCGTTAACTGATTTCATCGTTAACTGATTCCATCGTTAACTGATTCCATCGTGAACTGATTTCACCGTGAACTGATTTCATCTTCATTTAACTGATTCCATCGTTAACTGATTTCATCGTTAACTGATTTCATCGTTAACTGATTTCATCGTTAACTGATTCCATCGTTAACTGATTTCACCGTGAACTGATTTCATCTTCATTTAACTGATTCCATCGTTAACTGATTTCATCGTTAACTGATTTCATCGTTAACTGATTTCATCGTTAACTGATTTCATCTTCATTTAACTGATTTCATCGTTAACTGATTTCATCGTTAACTGATTTCATCGTTAACTGATTTCATCTTCATTCTTCATTTAACTGATTTCATCTTTAACTGATTTCATCGTTAACTGATTTCATCTTCATTTAACTGATTTCATCGTTAATTGATTTCATCGTTAACTGATTTCATCGTTAACTGATTTCATCTTCATTTAACTGATTTCATCGTTAACTGATTTCATCGTTAACTGATTTCATCTTTAACTGATTTCATCTTCATTTAACTGATTTCATCGTTAACTGATTTCATCTTCATTTAATTGATTTCATCGTTAACTGATTTCATCGTTAACTGATTTCATCGTTAACTGATTTCATCTTCATTTAACTGATTTCATCGTTAACTGATTTCATCGTTAACTGATTCCATCGTTAACTGATTTCATCGTTAACTGATTTCATCTTCATTTAACTGATTTCATCGTTAACTGATTTCATCGTTAACTGATTTCATCTTTAACTGATTTCATCGTTAACTGATTTCATCTTCATTTAACTGATTTCATCGTTAACTGATTTCATCGTTAACTGATTTCATCTTTAACTGATTTCATCGTTAACTGATTTCCTCTTCATTTAACTGATTTCATCGTTAACTGATTTCATCGTTAACTGATTTCATCTTCATTTAACTGATTTCATCGTTAACTGATTTCATCGTTAACTGATTCCATCGTTAACTGATTTCATCTTTAACTGATTTCATCGTTAACTGATTTCATCTTCATTTAACTGATTTCATCGTTAAGTGATTTCATCGTTAACTGATTTCATCGTTAACTGATTTCATCTTCATTTAACTGATTTCATTGTTAACTGATTCCATCGTTAACTGATTTCATCGTTAACTGATTTCATCGTTAACTGATTTCATCTTCATTTAACTGATTTCATTTTCATTCTTCATTTAACTGATTTCATCGTTAACTGATTTCATCGTTAACTGATTTCATCTTCATTTAACTGATTTCATCGTTAACTGATTTCATCGTTAACTGATTTCATCTTTAACTGATTTCATCGTTAACTGATTTCATCTTCATTTAACTGATTTCATCGTTAACTGATTTCATCTTCATTTAATTGATTTCATCGTTAACTGATTTCATCGTTAACTGATTTCATCGTTAACTGATTTCATCTTCATTTAACTGATTTCATCGTTAACTGATTTCATCGTTAACTGATTTCATCGTTAACTGATTTCATCTTCATTTAACTGATTTCATCGTTAACTGATTTCATCGTTAACTGATTTCATCGTTAACTGATTTCATCTTCATTTAACTGATTTCATCGTTAACTGATTTCATCTTTAACTGATTTCATCGTTAACTGATTTCATCTTCATTTAACTGATTTCATCGTTAACTGATTTCATCGTTAACTGATTTCATCTTTAACTGATTTCATCGTTAACTGATTTCATCTTCATTTAACTGATTTCATCGTTAACTGATTTCATCTTCATTTAACTGATTTCATCGTTAACTGATTTCATCGTTAACTGATTTCATCTTCATTTAACTGATTCCATCGTTAACTGATTTCATCGTTAACTGATTTCATCGTTAACTGATTTCATCTTCATTTAACTGATTTCATCGTTAACTGATTTCATCGTTAACTGATTTCATCTTTAACTGATTTCATCGTTAACTGATTTCATCTTCATTTAACTGATTTCATCGTTAACTGATTTCATCGTTAACTGATTTCATCTTCATTTAACTGATTTCATCGTTAACTGATTTCATCGTTAACTGATTCCATCGTTAACTGATTTCATCGTTAACTGATTTCATCGTTAACTGATTTCATCTTCATTTAACTGATTTCATCGTTAACTGATTTCATCTTCATTTAACTGATTTCATCGTTAACTGATTTCATCGTTAACTGATTTCATCGTTAACTGATTTCATCTTCATTTAACTGATTTCATTTTCATTCTTCATTTAACTGATTTCATCGTTAACTGATTTCATCTTCATTTAATTGATTTCATCGTTAACTGATTTCATCGTTAACTGATTTCATCGTTAACTGATTTCATCGTTAACTGATTTCATCTTCATTTAACTGATTTCATCGTTAACTGATTTCATCGTTAACTGATTTCATCTTCATTTAACTGATTTCATCGTTAACTGATTTCATCGTTAACTGATTTCATCGTTAACTGATTTCATCGTTAACTGATTTCATCTTCATTTAACTGATTTCATCGTTAACTGATTTCATCGTTAACTGATTCCATCGTTAACTGATTTCATCGTTAACTGATTTCATCGTTAACTGATTTCATCTTCATTTAACTGATTTCATCTTCATTTAACTGATTTCATCGTTAACTGATTTCATCGTTAACTGATTTCATCGTTAACTGATTTCATCTTCATTTAACTGATTTCATTTTCATTCTTCATTTAACTGATTTCATCGTTAACTGATTTCATCTTCATTTAACTGATTTCATCGTTAACTGATTTCATCTTCATTTAATTGATTTCATCGTTAACTGATTTCATCGTTAACTGATTTCATCGTTAACTGATTTCATCTTCATTTAACTGATTTCATCGTTAACTGATTTCATCGTTAACTGATTCCATCGTTAACTGATTTCATCGTTAACTGATTTCATCTTCATTTAACTGATTTCATCGTTAACTGATTTCATCGTTAACTGATTTCATCGTTAACTGATTTCATCTTCATTTAACTGATTTCATTGTTAACTGATTTCATCGTTAACTGATTTCATCTTCATTTAACTGATTTCATCGTTAACTGATTTCATCGTTAACTGATTTCATCGTTAACTGATTTCATCTTCATTTAACTGATTTCATTTTCATTCTTCATTTAACTGATTTCATCGTTAACTGATTTCATCTTCATTTAACTGATTTCATCGTTAACTGATTTCATCGTTAACTGATTTCATCGTTAACTGATTTCATCGTTAACTGATTTCATCTTCATTTAACTGATTTCATCGTTAACTGATTTCATCTTCATTTAATTGATTTCATCGTTAACTGATTTCATCGTTAACTGATTTCATCGTTAACTGATTTCATCTTCATTTAACTGATTTCATCGTTAACTGATTTCATCGTTAACTGATTTCATCTTCATTTAACTGATTTCATTTTCATTCTTCATTTAACTGATTTCATCGTTAACTGATTTCATCTTCATTTAATTGATTTCATCGTTAACTGATTTCATCGTTAACTGATTTCATCGTTAACTGATTTCATCTTCATTTAACTGATTTCATCGTTAACTGATTTCATCGTTAACTGATTTCATCGTTAACTGATTTCATCGTTAACTGATTTCATCTTCATTTAACTGATTTCATCGTTAACTGATTTCATCGTTAATTGATTTCATCGTTAACTGATTTCATTTTCATTCTTCATTTAACTGATTTCATCGTTAACTGATTTCATCGTTAACTGATTTCATCTTCATTTAACTGATTTCATCGTTAACTGATTTCATCGTTAATTGATTTCATCGTTAACTGATTTCATCTTCATTCTTCATTTAACTGATTTCATCGTTAACTGATTTCATCTTCATTTAACTGATTTCATCGTTAACTGATTTCATCGTTAACTGATTTCATCTTTAACTGATTTCATCGTTAACTGATTTCATCTTCATTTAACTGATTTCATCGTTAACTGATTTCATCTTCATTTAATTGATTTCATCGTTAACTGATTTCATCGTTAACTGATTTCATCGTTAACTGATTTCATCGTTAACTGATTTCATCTTCATTTAACTGATTTCATCGTTAACTGATTTCATCGTTAACTGATTTCATCTTCATTTAACTGATTTCATTTTCATTCTTCATTTAACTGATTTCATCGTTAACTGATTTCATCTTCATTTAATTGATTTCATCGTTAACTGATTTCATCGTTAACTGATTTCATCGTTAACTGATTTCATCTTCATTTAACTGATTTCATCGTTAACTGATTTCATCGTTAACTGATTTCATCGTTAACTGATTTCATCTTCATTTAACTGATTTCATCGTTAACTGATTTCATCGTTAACTGATTTCATCTTCATTTAACTGATTTCATCGTTAACTGATTTCATCGTTAATTGATTTCATCGTTAACTGATTTCATTTTCATTCTTCATTTAACTGATTTCATCGTTAACTGATTTCATCGTTAACTGATTTCATCTTCATTTAACTGATTTCATCGTTAACTGATTTCATCGTTAATTGATTTCATCGTTAACTGATTTCATCTTCATTCTTCATTTAACTGATTTCATCGTTAACTGATTTCATCTTCATTTAACTGATTTCATCGTTAACTGATTTCATCGTTAACTGATTTCATCGTTAACTGATTTCATCTTCATTTAACTGATTTCATCGTTAACTGATTTCATCTTCATTCTTCATTTAACTGATTTCATCTTTAACTGATTTCATCGTTAACTGATTTCATCTTCATTTAACTGATTTCATCGTTAATTGATTTCATCGTTAACTGATTTCATCGTTAACTGATTTCATCTTCATTTAACTGATTTCATCGTTAACTGATTTCATCGTTAACTGATTTCATCTTTAACTGATTTCATCTTCATTTAACTGATTTCATCGTTAACTGATTTCATCGTTAACTGATTTCATCGTTAACTGATTTCATCTTCATTTAACTGATTTCATCTTCATTTAACTGATTTCATCGTTAACTGATTTCATCGTTAACTGATTTCATCTTTAACTGATTTCATCTTTAACTGATTTCATCGTTAACTGATTTCATCTTCATTTAACTGATTTCATCGTTAACTGATTCCATCGTTAACTGATTTCATCGTTAACTGATTTCATCTTTAACTGATTTCATCGTTAACTGATTTCATCTTCATTTAACTGATTTCATCGTTAACTGATTCCATCGTTAACTGATTTCATCTTCATTTAACTGATTCCATCGTTAACTGATTCCATCGTTAACTGATTTCATCGTTAACTGATTTCATCTTCATTTAACTGATTTCATTTTCATTCTTCATTTAACTGATTTCATCGTTAACTGATTTCATCGTTAACTGATTTCATCTTCATTTAACTGATTTCATCGTTAACTGATTTCATCGTTAACTGATTTCATCGTTAACTGATTTCATCTTCATTTAACTGATTTCATCGTTAACTGATTTCATCTTCATTTAACTGATTCCATCGTTAACTGATTTCATCGTTAACTGATTTCATCTTCATTTAACTGATTTCATCGTTAACTGATTTCATCGTTAACTGATTCCATCGTTAACTGATTCCATCGTTAACTGATTTCACCGTGAACTGATTTCATCTTCATTTAACTGATTCCATCGTTAACTGATTTCATCGTTAACTGATTTCATCGTTAACTGATTTCATCGTTAACTGATTCCATCGTTAACTGATTTCACCGTGAACTGATTTCATCTTCATTTAACTGATTCCATCGTTAACTGATTTCATCGTTAACTGATTTCATCGTTAACTGATTTCATCTTCATTTAACTGATTTCATCGTTAACTGATTTCATCGTTAACTGATTTCATCGTTAACTGATTTCATCTTCATTCTTCATTTAACTGATTTCATCGTTAACTGATTCCATCGTTAACTGATTCCATCGTTAACTGATTTCACCGTGAACTGATTTCATCTTCATTTAACTGATTCCATCGTTAACTGATTTCATCGTTAACTGATTTCATCGTTAACTGATTTCATCGTTAACTGATTCCATCGTTAACTGATTTCACCGTGAACTGATTTCATCTTCATTTAACTGATTCCATCGTTAACTGATTTCATCGTTAACTGATTTCATCGTTAACTGATTTCATCGTTAACTGATTTCATCTTCATTTAACTGATTTCATCGTTAACTGATTTCATCGTTAACTGATTTCATCGTTAACTGATTTCATCTTCATTCTTCATTTAACTGATTTCATTGTTAACTGATTCCATCGTTAACTGATTTCATCGTTAACTGATTTCATCGTTAACTGATTTCATCTTCATTTAACTGATTTCATTTTCATACTTCATTTAACTGATTTCATCGTTAACTGATTTCATCGTTAACTGATTTCATCTTCATTTAACTGATTTCATCGTTAACTGATTTCATCGTTAACTGATTTCATCGTTAACTGATTTCATCGTTAACTGATTTCATCGTTAACTGATTTCATCTTCATTTAACTGATTTCATCGTTAACTGATTTCATCTTCATTTAATTGATTTCATCGTTAACTGATTTCATCGTTAACTGATTTCATCGTTAACTGATTTCATCTTCATTTAACTGATTTCATCGTTAACTGATTTCATCGTTAACTGATTTCATCTTCATTTAACTGATTTCATCGTTAACTGATTTCATCGTTAACTGATTTCATCGTTAACTGATTTCATCTTCATTTAACTGATTTCATCGTTAACTGATTTCATCTTTAACTGATTTCATCGTTAACTGATTTCATCTTCATTTAACTGATTTCATCGTTAACTGATTTCATCGTTAACTGATTTCATCTTTAACTGATTTCATCGTTAACTGATTTCATCTTCATTTAACTGATTTCATCGTTAACTGATTTCATCTTCATTTAATTGATTTCATCGTTAACTGATTTCATCGTTAACTGATTTCATCGTTAACTGATTTCATCTTCATTTAACTGATTTCATCGTTAACTGATTTCATCGTTAACTGATTTCATCTTTAACTGATTTCATCGTTAACTGATTTCATCTTCATTTAACTGATTTCATCGTTAACTGATTTCATCGTTAACTGATTTCATCTTCATTTAACTGATTTCATCGTTAACTGATTTCATCGTTAACTGATTCCATCGTTAACTGATTTCATCGTTAACTGATTTCATCGTTAACTGATTTCATCTTCATTTAACTGATTTCATCGTTAACTGATTTCATCTTCATTTAACTGATTTCATCGTTAACTGATTTCATCGTTAACTGATTTCATCGTTAACTGATTCCATCTTCATTTAACTGATTTCATTTTCATTCTTCATTTAACTGATTTCATCGTTAACTGATTTCATCTTCATTTAATTGATTTCATCGTTAACTGATTTCATCGTTAACTGATTTCATCGTTAACTGATTTCATCTTCATTTAACTGATTTCATCGTTAACTGATTTCATCGTTAACTGATTTCATCTTCATTTAACTGATTTCATCGTTAACTGATTTCATCGTTAACTGATTCCATCGTTAACTGATTTCATCGTTAACTGATTTCATCGTTAACTGATTTCATCTTCATTTAACTGATTTCATCTTCATTTAACTGATTTCATCGTTAACTGATTTCATCGTTAACTGATTTCATCTTCATTTAACTGATTTCATTTTCATTCTTCATTTAACTGATTTCATCGTTAACTGATTTCATCTTCATTTAACTGATTTCATCGTTAACTGATTTCATCTTCATTTAATTGATTTCATCGTTAACTGATTTCATCGTTAACTGATTTCATCTTCATTTAACTGATTTCATCGTTAACTGATTTCGTCGTTAACTGATTCCATCGTTAACTGATTTCATCGTTAACTGATTTCATCTTCATTTAACTGATTTCATCGTTAACTGATTTCATCGTTAACTGATTTCATCGTTAACTGATTTCATCTTCATTTAACTGATTTCATTGTTAACTGATTTCATCGTTAACTGATTTCATCTTCATTTAACTGATTTCATCGTTAACTGATTTCATCGTTAACTGATTTCATCGTTAACTGATTTCATCTTCATTTAACTGATTTCATTTTCATTCTTCATTTAACTGATTTCATCGTTAACTGATTTCATCTTCATTTAACTGATTTCATCGTTAACTGATTTCATCGTTAACTGATTTCATCGTTAACTGATTTCATCTTTAACTGATTTCATCGTTAACTGATTTCATCTTCATTTAACTGATTTCATCGTTAACTGATTTCATCTTCATTTAATTGATTTCATCGTTAACTGATTTCATCGTTAACTGATTTCATCGTTAACTGATTTCATCTTCATTTAACTGATTTCATCGTTAACTGATTTCATCTTCATTTAATTGATTTCATCGTTAACTGATTTCATCGTTAACTGATTTCATCGTTAACTGATTTCATCTTCATTTAACTGATTTCATCGTTAACTGATTTCATCTTCATTTAACTGATTTCATTTTCATTCTTCATTTAACTGATTTCATCGTTAACTGATTTCATCTTCATTTAATTGATTTCATCGTTAACTGATTTCATCGTTAACTGATTTCATCGTTAACTGATTTCATCTTCATTTAACTGATTTCATCGTTAACTGATTTCATCGTTAACTGATTTCATCGTTAACTGATTTCATCTTCATTTAACTGATTTCATCGTTAACTGATTTCATCGTTAACTGATTTCATCTTCATTTAACTGATTTCATCGTTAACTGATTTCATCGTTAATTGATTTCATCGTTAACTGATTTCATTTTCATTCTTCATTTAACTGATTTCATCGTTAACTGATTTCATCGTTAACTGATTTCATCTTCATTTAACTGATTTCATCGTTAACTGATTTCATCGTTAATTGATTTCATCGTTAACTGATTTCATCTTCATTCTTCATTTAACTGATTTCATCGTTAACTGATTTCATCTTCATTTAACTGATTTCATCGTTAACTGATTTCATCGTTAACTGATTTCATCGTTAACTGATTTCATCTTCATTTAACTGATTTCATCGTTAACTGATTTCATCTTCATTCTTCATTTAACTGATTTCATCTTTAACTGATTTCATCGTTAACTGATTTCATCTTCATTTAACTGATTTCATCGTTAATTGATTTCATCGTTAACTGATTTCATCGTTAACTGATTTCATCTTCATTTAACTGATTTCATCGTTAACTGATTTCATCGTTAACTGATTTCATCTTTAACTGATTTCATCTTCATTTAACTGATTTCATCGTTAACTGATTTCATCGTTAACTGATTTCATCTTCATTTAACTGATTTCATTGTTAACTGATTTCATCGTTAACTGATTTCATCTTCATTTAACTGATTTCATCGTTAACTGATTTCATCGTTAACTGATTTCATCGTTAACTGATTTCATCTTTAACTGATTTCATCGTTAACTGATTTCATCTTCATTTAACTGATTTCATCGTTAACTGATTTCATCTTCATTTAATTGATTTCATCGTTAACTGATTTCATCGTTAACTGATTTCATCGTTAACTGATTTCATCTTCATTTAACTGATTTCATCGTTAACTGATTTCATCGTTAACTGATTTCATCTTCATTTAACTGATTTCATTTTCATTCTTCATTTAACTGATTTCATCGTTAACTGATTTCATCTTCATTTAATTGATTTCATCGTTAACTGATTTCATCGTTAACTGATTTCATCGTTAACTGATTTCATCTTCATTTAACTGATTTCATCGTTAACTGATTTCATCGTTAACTGATTTCATCGTTAACTGATTTCATCTTCATTTAACTGATTTCATCGTTAACTGATTTCATCGTTAACTGATTTCATCTTCATTTAACTGATTTCATCGTTAACTGATTTCATCGTTAATTGATTTCATCGTTAACTGATTTCATTTTCATTCTTCATTTAACTGATTTCATCGTTAACTGATTTCATCGTTAACTGATTTCATCTTCATTTAACTGATTTCATCGTTAACTGATTTCATCGTTAATTGATTTCATCGTTAACTGATTTCATCTTCATTCTTCATTTAACTGATTTCATCGTTAACTGATTTCATCTTCATTTAACTGATTTCATCGTTAACTGATTTCATCGTTAACTGATTTCATCGTTAACTGATTTCATCTTCATTTAACTGATTTCATCGTTAACTGATTTCATCTTCATTCTTCATTTAACTGATTTCATCTTTAACTGATTTCATCGTTAACTGATTTCATCTTCATTTAACTGATTTCATCGTTAATTGATTTCATCGTTAACTGATTTCATCGTTAACTGATTTCATCTTCATTTAATTGATTTCATCGTTAACTGATTTCATCGTTAACTGATTTCATCGTTAACTGATTTCATCTTCATTTAACTGATTTCATCGTTAACTGATTTCATCGTTAACTGATTTCATCTTCATTTAACTGATTTCATCGTTAACTGATTTCATCGTTAACTGATTTCATCTTCATTTAACTGATTTCATCGTTAACTGATTTCATCGTTAATTGATTTCATCGTTAACTGATTTCATTTTCATTCTTCATTTAACTGATTTCATCGTTAACTGATTTCATCGTTAACTGATTTCATCTTCATTTAACTGATTTCATCGTTAACTGATTTCATCGTTAATTGATTTCATCGTTAACTGATTTCATCTTCATTCTTCATTTAACTGATTTCATCGTTAACTGATTTCATCTTCATTTAACTGATTTCATCGTTAACTGATTTCATCGTTAACTGATTTCATCGTTAACTGATTTCATCTTCATTTAACTGATTTCATCGTTAACTGATTTCATCTTCATTCTTCATTTAACTGATTTCATCTTTAACTGATTTCATCGTTAACTGATTTCATCTTCATTTAACTGATTTCATCGTTAATTGATTTCATCGTTAACTGATTTCATCGTTAACTGATTTCATCTTCATTTAACTGATTTCATCGTTAACTGATTTCATCGTTAACTGATTTCATCTTTAACTGATTTCATCTTCATTTAACTGATTTCATCGTTAACTGATTTCATCGTTAACTGATTTCATCGTTAACTGATTTCATCTTCATTTAACTGATTTCATTGTTAACTGATTTCATCGTTAACTGATTTCATCTTCATTTAACTGATTTCATCGTTAACTGATTTCATCGTTAACTGATTTCATCGTTAACTGATTTCATCTTCATTTAACTGATTTCATTTTCATTCTTCATTTAACTGATTTCATCGTTAACTGATTTCATCTTCATTTAACTGATTTCATCGTTAACTGATTTCATCGTTAACTGATTTCATCTTCATTTAACTGATTTCATCGTTAACTGATTTCATCTTCATTTAATTGATTTCATCGTTAACTGATTTCATCGTTAACTGATTTCATCGTTAACTGATTTCATCTTCATTTAACTGATTTCATCGTTAACTGATTTCATCGTTAACTGATTTCATCTTCATTTAACTGATTTCATTTTCATTCTTCATTTAACTGATTTCATCGTTAACTGATTTCATCTTCATTTAATTGATTTCATCGTTAACTGATTTCATCGTTAACTGATTTCATCGTTAACTGATTTCATCTTCATTTAACTGATTTCATCGTTAACTGATTTCATCGTTAACTGATTTCATCTTCATTTAACTGATTTCATCGTTAACTGATTTCATCGTTAATTGATTTCATCGTTAACTGATTTCATTTTCATTCTTCATTTAACTGATTTCATCGTTAACTGATTTCATCGTTAACTGATTTCATCTTCATTTAACTGATTTCATCGTTAACTGATTTCATCGTTAACTGATTTCATCTTCATTTAACTGATTTCATCGTTAACTGATTTCATCGTTAATTGATTTCATCGTTAACTGATTTCATTTTCATTCTTCATTTAACTGATTTCATCGTTAACTGATTTCATCGTTAACTGATTTCATCTTCATTTAACTGATTTCATTTTCATTCTTCATTTAACTGATTTCATCGTTAACTGATTTCATCTTCATTTAACTGATTTCATCGTTAACTGATTTCATCGTTAACTGATTTCATCGTTAACTGATTTCATCTTTAACTGATTTCATCGTTAACTGATTTCATCTTCATTTAACTGATTTCATCGTTAACTGATTTCATCTTCATTTAATTGATTTCATCGTTAACTGATTTCATCGTTAACTGATTTCATCGTTAACTGATTTCATCTTCATTTAACTGATTTCATCGTTAACTGATTTCATCGTTAACTGATTTCATCTTCATTTAACTGATTTCATTTTCATTCTTCATTTAACTGATTTCATCGTTAACTGATTTCATCTTCATTTAATTGATTTCATCGTTAACTGATTTCATCGTTAACTGATTTCATCGTTAACTGATTTCATCTTCATTTAACTGATTTCATCGTTAACTGATTTCATCGTTAACTGATTTCATCGTTAACTGATTTCATCTTCATTTAACTGATTTCATCGTTAACTGATTTCATCGTTAACTGATTTCATCTTCATTTAACTGATTTCATCGTTAACTGATTTCATCGTTAATTGATTTCATCGTTAACTGATTTCATTTTCATTCTTCATTTAACTGATTTCATCGTTAACTGATTTCATCGTTAACTGATTTCATCTTCATTTAACTGATTTCATCGTTAACTGATTTCATCGTTAATTGATTTCATCGTTAACTGATTTCATCTTCATTCTTCATTTAACTGATTTCATCGTTAACTGATTTCATCTTCATTTAACTGATTTCATCGTTAACTGATTTCATCGTTAACTGATTTCATCTTCATTTAACTGATTTCATCGTTAACTGATTTCATCTTCATTCTTCATTTAACTGATTTCATCTTTAACTGATTTCATCGTTAACTGATTTCATCTTCATTTAACTGATTTCATCGTTAATTGATTTCATCGTTAACTGATTTCATCGTTAACTGATTTCATCGTTAACTGATTTCATCTTCATTTAACTGATTTCATCGTTAATTGATTTCATCGTTAACTGATTTCATCGTTAATTGATTTCATCGTTAACTGATTTCATCTTCATTTAACTGATTTCATCGTTAACTGATTTCATCTTCATTCTTCATTTAACTGATTTCATCTTTAACTGATTTCATCGTTAACTGATTTCATCTTCATTTAACTGATTTCATCGTTAATTGATTTCATCGTTAACTGATTTCATCGTTAATTGATTTCATCGTTAACTGATTTCATCTTCATTTAACTGATTTCATCGTTAACTGATTTCATCTTCATTCTTCATTTAACTGATTTCATCTTTAACTGATTTCATCGTTAACTGATTTCATCTTCATTTAACTGATTTCATCGTTAATTGATTTCATCGTTAACTGATTTCATCGTTAACTGATTTCATCTTCATTTAACTGATTTCATCGTTAACTGATTTCATCGTTAACTGATTTCATCTTTAACTGATTTCATCTTCATTTAACTGATTTCATCGTTAACTGATTTCATCGTTAACTGATTTCATCGTTAACTGATTTCATCTTCATTTAACTGATTTCATTGTTAACTGATTTCATCGTTAACTGATTTCATCTTCATTTAACTGATTTCATCGTTAACTGATTTCATCGTTAACTGATTTCATCGTTAACTGATTTCATCTTCATTTAACTGATTTCATTTTCATTCTTCATTTAACTGATTTCATCGTTAACTGATTTCATCGTTAACTGATTTCATCGTTAACTGATTTCATCTTTAACTGATTTCATCGTTAACTGATTTCATCTTCATTTAACTGATTTCATCGTTAACTGATTTCATCTTCATTTAATTGATTTCATCGTTAACTGATTTCATCGTTAACTGATTTCATCGTTAACTGATTTCATCTTCATTTAACTGATTTCATCGTTAACTGATTTCATCGTTAACTGATTTCATCTTCATTTAACTGATTTCATTTTCATTCTTCATTTAACTGATTTCATCGTTAACTGATTTCATCTTCATTTAATTGATTTCATCGTTAACTGATTTCATCGTTAACTGATTTCATCTTCATTTAACTGATTTCATCGTTAACTGATTTCATCGTTAACTGATTTCATCTTCATTTAACTGATTTCATCGTTAACTGATTTCATCGTTAATTGATTTCATCGTTAACTGATTTCATCTTCATTCTTCATTTAACTGATTTCATCGTTAACTGATTTCATCTTCATTTAACTGATTTCATCGTTAACTGATTTCATCGTTAACTGATTTCATCGTTAACTGATTTCATCTTCATTTAACTGATTTCATTGTTAACTGATTTCATCGTTAACTGATTTCATCTTCATTTAACTGATTTCATCGTTAACTGATTTCATCTTCATTTAACTGATTTCATCGTTAACTGATTTCATCGTTAACTGATTTCATCGTTAACTGATTTCATCTTCATTTAACTGATTTCATTGTTAACTGATTTCATCGTTAACTGATTTCATCTTCATTTAACTGATTTCATCGTTAACTGATTTCATCGTTAACTGATTTCATCGTTAACTGATTTCATCTTCATTTAACTGATTTCATTTTCATTCTTCATTTAACTGATTTCATCGTTAACTGATTTCATCTTCATTTAACTGATTTCATCGTTAACTGATTTCATCGTTAACTGATTTCATCGTTAACTGATTTCATCTTTAACTGATTTCATCGTTAACTGATTTCATCTTCATTTAACTGATTTCATCGTTAACTGATTTCATCTTCATTTAATTGATTTCATCGTTAACTGATTTCATCGTTAACTGATTTCATCGTTAACTGATTTCATCTTCATTTAACTGATTTCATCGTTAACTGATTTCATCGTTAACTGATTTCATCGTTAACTGATTTCATCTTCATGTAACTGATTTCATCTTCATTTAACTGATTTCATCGTTAACTGATTTCATCGTTAACTGATTTCATCTTCATTTAACTGATTTCATCGTTAACTGATTTCATCGTTAATTGATTTCATCGTTAACTGATTTCATCTTCATTCTTCATTTAACTGATTTCATCGTTAACTGATTTCATCTTCATTTAACTGATTTCATCGTTAACTGATTTCATCGTTAACTGATTTCATCGTTAACTGATTTCATCTTCATTTAACTGATTTCATTGTTAACTGATTTCATCGTTAACTGATTTCATCTTCATTTAACTGATT